>NW_026626492.1:0-1346 GCF_030028575.1 Malurus melanocephalus
CAGGTGGTGGTGGCCACCAACATCGCGGAGACGTCGGTGACAATCGATGGCATCGTCTACGTGCTGGACCCGGGGTTCTGCAAACAGAAAAGCTACAGCGCCCGCACCGGCATGGAGTCCCTGGTGGTGACACCGTGTTCACGGGTAATGTCACCTGTGTCACCTGTGTCACCTCAGTGTCACCTGTGTTACCTCAGTGTCACCCTATTGTCACCTATCATCATCCATTGTCATCCTATTGTCACCTGTGTCATCCTATGGTCACCCATGGTAACCCCGCACCGGCATGGAGTCCCTGGTGGTGACACCGTGTTCACGGGTAATGTCACCTCAGTGTCACCTGTGTGTCACCTCAGTCACCTCAGTGTCACCTGTGTGTCACCTGTGTCACCCTATTGTCATCCATTGTCACCCTATTGTCATCCATTGTCACCCTATGGTCACCCATGGTAACCCCGCACCGGCATGGAGTCCCTGGTGGTGACACCGTGTTCCAGGGTAATGTCACCTGTGTGTCACCTGTGTGTCACCTGTGTCACCTCAGTGTCACCTGTGTCACCCTACTGTCACCTGTGTCACCTCAGTGTCACCCTATGGTCACCCATTGTCACCTGTGTCATCCTATGGTAACCCCGCACCGGCATGGAGTCCCTGGTGGTGACACCCTGCTCCAGGGTAATGTCACCCTATTGTCACCTCAGTGTCACTTGTGTCATCCACTGTCACCCTACTGTCATCCATTGTCACCCTACTGTCACCTGTGTCACCCTACTGTCACCTATTGTCACCCTATGGTCACCCATGGTAACCCCGCACCGGCATGGAGTCCCTGGTGGTGACACCCTGTTCCAGGGTAATGTCACCCTATTGTCACCTGTGTCACCTCAGTGTCACCTGTGTCACCCCCTGTGACCCCCCGTCCCCAGCACGGAGTCCCTCATGGTCACCCCAGGTCCCCACGTCCCTTGGTCCTCGTGTCCCTAGGTGTGTCCCCAACTGTGACAGGTGGCAATGCCATGTCCCAGGTGTCCCCAGGTGTCCCCAGGTGTGTCCCCAGGTGTCACAGTGTCACTCTGGTGTCCCTTGTCCCCTCAGGCCTCAGCCAATCAGCGTGCAGGCCGTGTGGTGTGTGACAGGTGACAATGCCATGTCCCAGGTGTGTCGCAGGTGACAATGCCATGTCCCAGGTGTCACAGGTGTGTCCCTGTCCCCTCAGGCCTCAGCCAATCAGCGCGCAGGCCGTGTGGTGTGTGACAGGTGACAATCCCAGCTGTCCCCAGGTGTGTCCCCAGGTGTCACAGTGTCACTCTGGTGTCCCTTGTCCCCCCAGGCCTCAGCCAATCAGC
>NW_026626492.1:2112-3590 GCF_030028575.1 Malurus melanocephalus
TGGGATGGACTGGGATGGAATGGGATAAACATTTGGGGACACCTCGGTGACATTTTGGTGTCCCCAGGCATCAATGACCTGATCCACTTTGATTTCCTGGACCCTCCCCCCCACGAGACGCTGGTGCTGGCGCTGGAGCAGCTCTACGCCCTGGGGGCCCTGAACCACCTGGGGGAGCTCACCACGGTAACTGGGATGGACTGGGACAAACTGGGAGGGACTGGGAGGGACTGGGAGGGACTGGGATAGCATTGGGATGGACTGGGATAAACTGGGATGGGCTGGGAATGGACTGGGAGGGACTGGGACAAACTGGGACAAACTGGGAGGGACTGGGATAGCATTGGGATGGACTGGGATAGCATTGGGGTGGACTGGGACAAACTGGGACAAACTGGGATGGACTGGGGTATAACCCACCCGGAGCAGCTCTACGCCCTGGGGGCCCTGAACCACCTGGGGGAGCTCACCACGGTACTGGGACAAACTGGGACAAACTGGGAGAGGGGTCTGAGCCACCTGAACGGGGTTAGAACGGGACAAACTGGGATGGACTGGGATAAACTGGGATGGACTGGGAGGGACTGGGACAAACTGGGGTAAACTGGGGTATAACCCACCCAGAGCAGCTCTACGCCCTGGGGGCCCTGAACCACCTGGGGGAGCTCACCACGGTAACTGGGACAAACTGGGACAAACTGGGATGGACTGGGATAGCATTGGGATGGACTGGGATAAACTGGGACAAACTGGGATAAACTGGGGTATAACCCACCCAGAGCAGCTCTACGCCCTGGGGGCCCTGAACCACCTGGGAGAGCTCACCACGGTAACTGGGACAAACTGGGACAAACTGGGATGGACTGGGATGGACTGGGATGGACTGGGATAAACTGGGATGGACTGGGAGGGACTGGGAGGGACTGGGAATGGACTGGGATGGACTGGGACAAACTGGGATGGACTGGGAGGGACTGGGAGGGACTGGGAGGGACTGGGACAAACTGGGACAAACTGGGAGGGACTGGGAGGGACTGGGAGGAACTGGGAGGGACTGAGATAGCATTGGGATGGACTGGGAATGGACTGGGAATGGACTGGGATAAACTGGGATAAACTGGGGTATAACCCACCCGGAGCAGCTCTACGCCCTGGGGGCCCTGAATCATCTGGGGGAGCTCACCACGGTAACTGGGACAAACTGGGACAAACTGGGACAAACTGGGACAAACTGGGACAAACTGGGAGGGACTGGGATGGACTGGGATAAACTGAGACAAACTGGGAAAGAGGTCTGAACCACCTGAGCGGGGTTAGAACAGGATAAACTGGGATAAACTGGGATAAACTGGAATGGACTGGGAGGGACTGGTCTGTCACTGCTCTGTCACTGGTCCTCACTGGTTCTAACTGGTCCTAACTGGTCCTCGCTGGTGTCCCCAGCTGGGCCGGCGCATGGCGGAGCTGCCGGTGGAGCC
>NW_026626492.1:5225-6249 GCF_030028575.1 Malurus melanocephalus
GAGCACTTTGTCCAAGCGCGGTCCCTGCGCCGCGCCCGCGACGTGCGGGACCAGCTCCAGGGGCTGATGGAGCGCGTGGAGATCGCGCCGTCCTCGTGCGGGGCCAACCTCGACCTGGTGCGCAAGGTATGGACCCAAAATATCCCAAAAATATCCCAAAATGGACCCAAAAATATCACAAAAATATCCCAAAACGTACCCAAAAATACCCGCAAAAACATCCCCCCAAACACACCCTGGAAATGGCGCCG
The DNA here is from genome assembly GCF_030028575.1 of Malurus melanocephalus. NCBI lineage: Eukaryota > Metazoa > Chordata > Aves > Passeriformes > Maluridae > Malurus > Malurus melanocephalus. The sequence continues at coordinate 5,477 of NW_026626492.1, forward strand.
TCCTCGTGCGGGGCCAACCTCGACCTGGTGCGCAAGGTACGGACCCAAAACATCCCAAAAATATCCCAAAAATATCCTAAAAATATCACAAAAACATCCCAAAATTACCCACAAAAACAGCCCCAAAACATCCCCCCAAACACACCCCGGAGATGGCGCCGTCCTCCTGCGGGGCCAACCTGGACCTGGTGCGCAAGGTACGGACCCAAAACACCCCGAAATGGACCCAAAAATATCACAAAAATATCCCAAAATGTACCCAAAAATATCCCGAAAATATCCTAAAATGGACCCAAAAATACCCGCAAAAACATCCCAAAATTACCCACAAAAACAGCCCCCCAAAACACACCCCGGAGATGGCGCCGTCCTCGTGCAGGGCCAGCCTCGACCTGGTGCGCAAGGTACGGACCCAAAATATCCCAAAAATATCCCAAAATGTACCCCAAAATATCCCAAAATGTACCCAAAAATATCACAAAAATATCCCAAAATTATCCACAAAAACATCGCCCCAAACACACCCCGGAGATGGCGCCGTCCTCGTGTGGGGCCAACCTCGACCTGGTGCGCAAGGTGAGCCCCAAAACATCCCAAAATGGACCCAAAAATATCCCAAAAATATCCCAAAATGTACCCAAAAAATATCACAAAAATATCCCAAAATTATCCACAAAAACATCACCCCAAACACACCCCGGAAATGGCGCCGTCCTCGTGCGGGGCCAACCTGGACCTGGTGCGCAAGGTACGGACCCGAAATATCCCAAAAT
>NW_026626493.1:0-362 GCF_030028575.1 Malurus melanocephalus
CTGTTCCTCAAATTCTCCTTTGAAGCTCACTTTCTTCTCCTTGAATGCATTCCAGCTACCTTCTGAGCAGGATATTTCTCTTTATTCTAAAGACTAAGATATTTACTTACACACATGAATCACTGCAGTGGTGCACTGAGCACAACTGTTGAAGTCCAGAATATTTCTGCAAAACACTCTGAATTGCACACCCTTGCTGTGGCTCTGTGCACAGCTCCAGGACTGCAGGCACTTTCTCCCAGAGCTGTGTRAAGCACTGGCTCCTGCAGATGTGACCTGACAAGCTGTCAGCACCTCACGCTGGCCTGGCTTCCCCTGGCACAAGCGCCGTGCCTGAAGGAGCTGCCCTGTGCTGCAGCCTG
>NW_026626493.1:1811-4580 GCF_030028575.1 Malurus melanocephalus
TTTTCCCCCTCCTGTTTCCCTCCCTTTTCCCCCTCATGTTTCTCCCTCAGCCCCGGCCGCCATCTTGTGCGTGGGGGCAGTGCCGAGGGCTGTGGGAGGGACGCTCTTCCTGGAGCACTTTCCCAGGCTCACATTTGGAACAATGTTTCTTCAGTTCTGCTTTACACCGTTTCTACCTTGTACATACACAAATTGCTGTCTTACGCACTTTATGCTTAGACAAACGAATAAGAATGTTCAGAGCAGCAGCTTCAGCCCGCAGTCCCTGTTGCTGCTTTGCTCCTCCAGCCTCCTCTCTCTCACAGCCACAGACATCACTCAGTTTTCAAAGCTTTCCACAGGATATCCTCCTTTGCCAGGACAAAATCATTACAAGCTGCTTCCTGTTGTCCGGAAAGTTAATCCTCGACACAAGAGATTTATGTCCAAAAAAAACCCAGAGAGTCCCATAACTCTATTTGAATAAAGGGATAGCCCATGGGGTCTCTAAAATTACTGGGGGAAGCAGCCCCTGTTTTATTCTATGTTCCCAGCCACATCATCATCTTCCTTTCCTCATTGTTTGAGGTACTCAGAAGGTACAGAGTTACCCAAGCGCCTGCTCTAGGTTCCCCTCTAATTTGCCCCTGCCATTTGTCATATAGAAGGATAAAGGAACCCTTTTCATAATTCCATTGAGGTTTTGTTCTTTTTCTCATGGTTCAAGATTTTAACACACTTCGGCTGCGCAGAAGTCTGTGTTGATGACTTACATTTCTAGGAGTAAGGATTTCTTCTCCTACTTCCCTATCTATGAGCTCCTTGCCGTATCTAAAAGCAGATTCCCGCAGTCTGTTTGTAAAGAACAATTGATAGTTTCTACAACTTTTGGAAACCTTTGTAGAATACTTGACACTGCCACAAGAGAAGAGGTAAATGTCATCAGCCCCAACAGATTCTGCAGCTCCTGGGGACTTTCCCCTCTGCTGTGAGCGGTGGCTGGAGCTTTGGGTCATGGGTAGAGCTGTGCTGCAAAAGCACAAGAGGTGAAATCTGGTGCCAGCCTGCAAAATACATGTGGGACAGTCTTTGTCCTTCTCAGCTGCCAGAAGGAAGGCAAGGAGGGAAGCAGCACCTTCCAAGAGAAGGACGAGCTACTCGCTCTTAATTTCTTAAAGAAAGGTGGAGCCATACAGTATCTCACTGCTCTTTGGGGCTACAGCTTGGGAGTCCTGAATTTTCATTTCTGGCTGCCACCAAATACGTCTTAATCTCACTGGTAGTTCCTTAGCCACCAGCAGTGCTGCACTTGAGAAGTGTGTGTAGGGAGAGATGTGCAAGGCGTCCCTAAAAGCCCTAAGCCCTGCATGTAGCCCAGGATGCATCCACAGAGCACCAAGGCACGGATTACTTCTTTAGAGCTGTGACAGGGCAGCAGAGAGTGTGGTCAGGGCTTTGTGGGTGACAGTTGAGACACTGTTGTTTCCAGGTGGGTAAGGCAAAATATTGGCGCCCACATCTGGTGTACTGGCCCCTGAGTGAGCAGAGAAATGGGCTGTGGGAATGTCAGTTCCTAATGGATCCCATGTCCAATCACCAGGCACTTTGGCACAGCTCGGCTGTGTCATTCCAAAGTTACTCGTTATATGTGTGTTGTGTTTTTGAGCCACCAACTTCTCAAGATAGTGATGTTCAGTGTAATTTTAGGTGGCCATAAGGAAAATAGATCTGGAAGGACATAGCTGGAAAATTGTGATTATTAATGAGATCATGGTGATGAAGAGCAATAGGAATCCCAGTGTTGTGAATTATTTAGATAGGAGAGTTGTTATGGACTTATCCCATGTATATTTGTGCGAAAAGCAGCTAAGGTCACTGGCAGGAAATAGAGCTGTTAGTGATCGATGATTTATTATTTCTCTAATCATCTCCAATGGATAGGAAAAGAGTGCATTTTGTTTGAATTAGCCTTCTCTGGCACACATAGGTTGAAAACTGTTGAAAAACCTGGATCATCCCTGTCTTACTAAGCCAATACCCTGTAAGTTCTCTGCCTCCACTTTATTTTGAGGGTGGGGCAATGGGTCTTAGAAAATGATCCAATGTATATTACCTCTGTATCCCTTTTAGTATGCTCTGGCATAAAATACAGAATATCTATTATTCTAGATGATTCATTAAATTTATAAAAAAGGTAATATGTATTATTTGATACATTTTGATCTATTTGGAAATACATTTTCATTTCATCTCTATCTGAAATATTCTTCCAGCCTGGGGCACTGAAGATGTACTGCTGTCCAAAGCCTTCTGGCCACACAGCAGGCAGCCCACGGCTGGGTGCATGCACAGCCACTCACTGGCCTTGCTCTTCTCACCATTTGGGCTGCTGTTTGCACAGAATTTGGGTGAATTTTCATCAACAGACCCACGAATGGGGAATCCAGCTTTTCATGAGCACACATGTGGCAGGGCACCACTCAGAGATGTCTGATCAATTCTATTATATGCTTTCATTGCTGCTGGAGACTGAGGAACTCCTCAAAGCATGAAGGATAGCTCAAAGAGGTGCAAAGAAATGTGTTCCTGCTGTATCCCTGTAAGAGAAAACACAATTTGGCATTTTTAGATGGTAACTTTCCAAAATTAGGAAAGCTACGGTCACGCAGAGGGACCTGCAGGGGCTGCAGAAGGGGGTGGCACGGAGCTGCTGCAGCTGAAGGTGCAGGGGAAGAGGCAAGTGCCGCAGCCGGGGAGGAGGAAGAAGCCCTTGCAGCAGCAGAGGCTGAG
>NW_026626493.1:5850-6862 GCF_030028575.1 Malurus melanocephalus
TGCCCTGGCAGGGCAGGAGGGGTTCCCAGCGTGGGATGCAGGAGGGATTGGCCACTCTTGCCATGGCCTCTGGCCTCCATGGAGAGCCTGGGCACAGAGTGGCCTGTGTGCCCTCGTCACCTTTTTGGTGCCAGAAGGGAAGGGGAAAAGCCACTCTGGCACCTCAGAGGGAGCCAGGGTTTGGGCAGAACCTCAGTCCTGTCCCCAGCACGGGCCTTTGTCCTACCCTTGTGTCCCTGGCCATGGGGCAGGGCTGTGCGGACGCGCGTGTCTGCCCAGGTGCCGGGGGGAAGGGGGGCCTGACGCTGCTTCTGCTCTCTGTCCGCAGCTCGCAGGCGCTGAAGGAGCTGTGGCTGGGCACACTACAGGGGTAAGTGCTGCTGCTGCTGCTGCTGCTGCTGCAGGGGATGGATGCTCCTGCAGCAGCCACACTGGGCAGCACAGGTCCTTGGCTGGGGATAGCTGCCTCTGTGGCTGTGGCAGCTGTTGGCCACAGCTGTCTGAGAAGGCAACACAGGTGGCTTGGGGCTCACCCAGGTCTCTCTCTCTCTGTCACTTTTCCCTCTGCGCAGAACCAAGGGTGCCCGAGTGACCTGTGTGCCAACAATCAAGCCACTGCAGAAGGAGCTGAGCCGCCGCCGTGCAGTGAGTGCTTCTGTGCTCTGGGCTCAGGGCCTGAGCTCTGCTCCCCGATCTGAGCTGCAGAGGCGTCACTGCTCACCTTTCTGCCCTCCTTGTCTCTCACCCAGGGCAGAACATGGAGTACCAGGAATGTGGAGGAGGTCATTGCAGACCTAGAAAAGGTGAGGAGGGCTCCCTTTCAGCTCCTTCTCTCTGGCTGTGCTAGGGCCCCAGGGAGGCAGGGAAAGTGGAGTGCCCTTGTGTGGGCGGAAGCAAGGGTCCCTGGTGCCACTGGTCAGGCAGAGGCATTGGGGAGCCACAGGCAGCACTGGCACGTCCTTGCTGCTGGCACGGGAAGCACTGCTGTTGTGCAGGGCAAGAGAGGCCAGAA
>NW_026626494.1:0-1160 GCF_030028575.1 Malurus melanocephalus
AAAATGGGGAAAAAATGGGGGAAAATAGGGGAAAAATTGGAGAATGATTGTGGGAAAATTGGGGAAAAATTGGGACAATGGGAACACCCTGGGGACACTGGGGACATTGGGGAAAAATTGGGAAAAAATTGGGGAAAAATTGGGGGAAAATTGGGACATTGGGGACAGTGGGGACATTGGGGATTGGGGACAGTGGGGACATTGGGAACAAATTGTGAAAAAATTGGGGTAAAATGGGGAAAAATTGGGGGGAAATTGGGGATAATTGGGAAAATTTGAGGGGAAATGGGGGACAATTGGGAATTGGGGACATTGGGGACATTGGGGACAGTGGGAGGGACATTGGGGACACGTGGCCCAGGGTGGGGGTGGCGCTCGGGTGGCACTGAGGTGACACTGGGACGTGTCCCCACTGTCCCCTCCCCCCTCAGCCTCACCAAGGACCACAGGAAGAGACCAAAGTACAACAAACTGCTGGTGAGTGGCATTGTCATTGTCACTGTCACTGTCATTGTCATTGTCACCTCTGTCACCTGTGTGTCATTGTCACTGTTATTGTCACCTCTGTGTCATCTGTCACTGTCATTGTCATTGTCACCTGTGTGTCACTGTCACTGTCATTGTCATCTTTGTCACTGTCATTGTCATTGTCACCTCTGTCACCTGTGTGCCACTGTTACTGTCATTGTCATTGTCACCTGTGTCACCTGTGTCACTGTGTCACCTGTGTCATTGTCGCCTGTGTGTCACTGTCACTGTCATTGTCATTGTCACCTGAGTCTCACCTGTGTCACTGTCACCTGTGTCATTGTCACTGACATTGTCATTGACATTGTCACCTGTGTCACCGTGTGTCACTGTGTCACCTGTCATTGTCACCTGTGTCACCTCTGTCGCCTGTCCCTTCCCCTGTCACCTGTGGGACCTGCCACACCTGTCACCTGTCACACCTGTCCCCTTTCACTGTGTCCTGGGAATCCCCACTGTCCCCACTGTCCCCAATGTCCCCATTGTCCCCAATGTCCCCACTGTCCCCAATGTCCCCACTGTCCCCAATGTCCCAATGTCCCCAATCCCCCCAATGTCCCCACTGTCCCCGTTGATGTCCCCAATGTCGTCCCCAATGTCCCCATAGCCGCCACCATGGTGGAGCTGGGCCG
>NW_026626494.1:1629-6553 GCF_030028575.1 Malurus melanocephalus
GGGACACTTGGGGACAGCTTGGGGACAACTGGGGACAGCTTGGGGACAGCCTGGGGATGGCAGGGGACACCTTGGGGACAGCTGGGGACACGTGGGGACATCCCTGGGCCACCACCTGCCCTTCTTCACCAGGTATGGGGACAGCTGGGGACATTCTGGAGACATTGGGACACACCTGGGGACAGCACTGGGGACAGCTTGGGGACATTCTGGGGACAGCCCATGGACAGCTTGGGGATAGCAGGGGACATTCTGGGGACAGTGTTGGGACACTTGGGGACATTCTGAGGATGGTAGGGGACATCTGGGGACAGCTGGGGACACCTTGGGGGCAGCTGGGGACACTTGGGGACATTCTGGGGACAGCTGGGGACACTTGGGGACAGGATGGGGACATCCCTGGGCCACCACCTGCCCTTCTTCACCAGGTACGGGGACAGCTTGGGGACATTATGGGGATGGCAGGGGACACCTTGGGGACAGCTGGGGACAGTGTTGGGACACTTGGGGACAGCTTGGGGACAGCACTGGGGACAGCCTGGGGATGGCAGGGGACACCTTGGGGACAGCTGGGGACACTTGGGGACATCCCTGGGCCACCACCTGCCCTTCTTCACCAGGTACCGCTGGGGACAGCCTGGGGACAGCTTGGGGACATTCTGGGGACAGCCTGGGGATATCCCTGTGACAGCTGGGGACAGCTTGGGGACATTCTGGGGATGGCGGGGGACAGCTGGGGACAGCTGGGGACACCTTGGGGACATCCCTGGGTCACCTCCTGCTCTGTCTCCCCAGGTAGCGCCCGCCCGGGGACACCGGGGACAGCTGGGGACAGCCCTGGGACAGCCCTGGGGACAGCCGAGGACATCGTGTGACACCCGAGGACAGCTGGGGACACCTGTGTGGCACCCAGGGACATCTGGGGACACCCGTGTGGCACCCGAGGACATTGTGTGACACCCGAGGACAGCTGGGGACATCCCTGTGACACCGTCTGGTGCCACCCCCCAGGAGCGGACACCCATGTGACACCTGGGGACAGCCCTGGGGACATCCTGAGGACACCCGGGGACATCCCGGGGTCATCCCTGTGACATCTGGGGACACTCTGGGGACATCCCTGTGACATCACCCAGCACGGCCAACCTGGGAGGGGACACTGGGACATCTGGGGACATCCCTGTGACACCCGTGTGACACCTGGGGACATCCTGGGGACATCCCTGTGACATCACCCAGCACGGCCAACCTGGGAGGGGACACTGGGACATCTGGGGACATCCCTGTGACACCCGTGTGACACCTGGGGACATCCTGGGGACATCCCTGTGACATCACCCAGCATGGCCAGCCCGGGAGGGGACACTGGGGACATCTGTGTGACACCTGGGGACAGCCTGGGGACACCCGTGTGACCCCCATGTGACACCTGGGGACATCGTGTGACAGTTGGGGACACTGGGGACATCCTGGGGACACCTGGGGACATCCCTGTGACACCTGGGGACAGTTGGGGACAGCCCTGTGACAGCTGGGGACATCCCGGGGACATCCGTGTGACACCCATGTGACACCCATGTGACACTTGGTGACAGCTCTGTGACACTGGGGACACTTGGGGACAGCCCTGTGACAGTTGGGGACATCCTGGGGACATCACCCAGCATGGCCAGCCCGGGAGGGGACACTGGGGACAGCTGGGGACATCCTTGTGACGGTTGGGGACACCTGTGTGACATCCCTGTGACATCTGGGGACATCTATGTGACACCTGGGGACAGCCTGGTGACAGTTGGGGACAGCCCTGTGATACCTGGGGACATCTTGGGGACATCTGGGGACAGCTGGGGACATCCCTGTGCCACCGCATGGCACTGCCGCACCCGGGGTGGGGACACCTGTGTCACCCTCGTGTCACCCTCCCCCCACCGCAGCCTGTCCGGAGTGTCCCCAAATGTCCCCAAGTGTCCCCAGATGTCCCCAAATGTCCCCAATGTGTCCCCAGTGTGACATTGGGGTGTGGCACCGATGTGACCCCGGGGGGTCGGGGATGTGGCACTTGTCCCCAAAGGGACAGAGGACAGCGCCTGGGGACATCGAGGGGACACGGAGGTGGCACCGGGACGTGGGAATGTGACACTGAGATGGCACTTGGGGACACAGAAGTGGCACCAGGACAATGAGAGGTGACACAGAGATGGCACGTGGGGACACGGAAGTGGCGCTTGGGGACACGGAGATGTCACCAGGACATGGAGATGGCATTTGGGGACATGGAAGTGGCACTCGGGGACATGGAGGTGGCACTTGGGGACACGGAGGTGGCACCAGGACAATGAGAGGTGACACGGAGGTGGCACTCCGAGACACAGAGATGGCACCAGGACGCAGGAATGTGACACAGAGGTGGCATTTGGGGACACCAAGATGGCACCAGGACACGGAGCTGGCCCTTGGGGACATGAAGATGGCACTTGGGGACACTGAGGTGGCGCTTGGGGACATGAAGGTGGCACCAGGACGCAGGGATGTGAGAATGGAGATGGCGCTCGAGGACACGGAGGTGGCAGTTGGGGACATGGAGATGGCATTTGGGGACACCGAGGTGGCACCAGGATGCAGGAATGTGACACAGAGGTGGCACTTGGGGACACGGAGATGGCACCAGGGACATGGAGATGGCACCAGGACATGGAGAGGTGACACAGAGGTGGCATTTGGGGACACCGAGGTGGCACCAGGATATTGGAATGTGACACAGAGATGGCACTCGGGGACACGGAGATGGCACTTGGGGACACAGAGATGGCACCAGGACATGGAGAGGTGACACGGAGGTGGCACTTGGGGACACAGAGATGGCACCAGGACATGGAAAGGTGACACAGAGGTGGCATTTGGGGACACGGAGGTGGCACCGGGACGTGGCACAGGGGACAGCGTGGAGACCCAGCACATGAACGTGACAGCGAGGGGACAGCGAGGGGACACAGAGGATGGCACTGAGGTGGCACCGAGATGTGACACGGGGACAGAGATGGCACGGAGGTGGCACCAGGACGGAGATGGCACCAGGGGATGGCACCAGCGTGTGACACAGGGACACCGGACAGAGATGGCAGCAAGAGGTGACACCGAACAGAGATGGCACCGGGGGATGGCACCAGGAGGTGACACAGGGACACAGGACAGAGGTGGCACTAGGACAGAGATGGCACCGGGAGGTGACACCGGACAGAGATGGCACTGGGGGATGGCACCGGGAGGTGACACAGGGACATGGGACAGAGGTGGCACCAGGACAGAGATGGCACCAGAGTGTGACACGGGGACATGGATGGCAGCAGGAAGTGACACAGGACAGAGATGGCAGCGGGATGTGACAATGAGATGGCACCGGAGTGACATGGGGACAACGGACACGGATGGCGTCGGGAAGTGACACAGGACGTGGCACCGGGATGTGACACAGGGACACGGAGCTGTCCCCAAAGATGGCAACAGAGATGGCACCGGGACAGAGCTGTCCCCAGGCTGTGACACCGAGATGGCACCAAGATGTGACACGGGGACACGGAGATGTCACCAGAGATGGCACCGGGATGTGACACAGGGACACACAGCTGTCCCCAGGCTGTGACAGCGGTGACACGGCGCTGACAGACATGGAGATGTCCCCAGGGTGTCGCCACAGGATGGCACCAAGATGTGACAAAGGGACACGGAGCTGTCCCCAGGCCGTGGCACTGAGATGGCACCAGGACAGGTGACACAACTGTCCCCTCCAGGATGGCACCAGGACACAGGACAGAGATGTGACACAGGGACACAGAGCTGTCCCCAAAGATGGCACCAGAGATGGCACCGGGACAGAGCTGTCCCCAGGCTGTGACACCGAGATGGCACCAAGATGTGACACGGGGACACGGAGATGTCCCCAGGCTGTGACAGTGGTGACACGGCGCTGACAGACATGGAGATGTCCCCAGGGTGTCGCCACAGGATGGCACCAAGATGTGACAAAGGGACACGGAGCTATCCCCAGGCCGTGGCACTGAGATGGCACCAGGACAGGTGACACAACTGTCCCCTCCAGGATGGCACCAGGACACAGGACAGCTGTCCCCAGGCTGTGACACCGAGATGGCACCAGCATGGCACCAGGACAGGGGACAGAGATGTGACACAGGGACACAGAGCTGTCCCCAGGGATGGCACCAGGACAGAGGGACATGGCAATGTCCCCAGGCTGTGACACCGAGATGGCACCAGGATGTGACACAGGGACACAGAGCTGTCCCCAGGCTGTGACAGCAGTGACACGGCGCTGACGGACACGGAGATGTCCCCAGGGATGGCACCGAGGTGTCACAGGACAGAGCTGTCCCCAGGCTGTGACAGCGGTGACACGGCACTCAAGGACACACAGCTGTCCCCAGGATGTGACACAGGGACACTGAAATGTCCCCAGGGATGGCACCAGGACAGAGATGTCACCAGACTGTCCCCAGAGATGGCACCGGGATGTGACACAGGGACATGGAGATGTCCCCAGAGATGGCACCGAGGTGGCACCAGAACAGAGATGTCCCCAGGCTGTGACAGCAGTGACACGGCACTCAAGGACACAGAGATGTCCCCAGAGATGGCACCGAGATGTGACACGGGACATGGAGCTGTCCCCAGAGATGGCACCGTGGTGGCACCAGGACAGAGCTGTCCCCACAGCAGTGACACGGCGCTCAAGGACACAGAGCCAGCAGTGGCCCTGGGGACAGCACGGGCATGGCCGTGACATCACGGGGGTGACATCGGGGACAGCGTGGGGACAGCGGGGGTGACACCGGGGACAGCGGGGGTGACACCGGGGACAGCGGGGACACGGTCCCGCCGGGGATGTGACACCGGGGACAGCGTGGGGACA
>NW_026626495.1:0-6602 GCF_030028575.1 Malurus melanocephalus
CACAGGGCAGCCCAGCTCGTGCATCCCTCGGTGCTCTCCTAACCCAGGAGTTATGTGGAGCTGCTGTCCCATTCCTGGGGAAGTGTTAACCATCCTGAAGGGAAGCTGCTCCAGCCCGTGGCTCCTTGGCTCCGCTTGGCAGGCAGAATTCCTGAATTTAGTGTGGCAGGGAAGCGGAGCAGTGGATGGGGATTGCCACAGAAATTCCCAGGCTTGTTCCACCCCCGTGGTTTGGTGTTTGAGCAGGTGCACTGAGCAAAGCCCAAGCAAATGTCAAAATGTCTTCTAAGCTGAAATATTTTATTACTCTGGAGCAGCTTAGTGCATCCCCACAGCTGACACCCAGCTCAAGGCCTCGTGCAGGTTTTTATTCACCATTCAGGAGCATTTCTTTGGGCTGCAAAGGGGCAGGAAYCCTTTGTTTTTAGAAAATCAGCAAAAGCACCCTGTCACTCCTGGTACCACCACTCTGGGGGTGCTCAGAGCAGAGCCTGAGGGATTTCTCTTGCTTCTCTCACTTCCAGGGTCACGCTGCAGATGTTTTTGAGGCCTACACGCAGCTCCTGACAGAGATGGTGCTGCGCCTGCCCTACCAGATCAAGAAGATTGCAGACACAAACTCACGCATCCCCCCACCCATCTTTGATCACTCCTGGTTCTACTTTCTGTCTGAGGTGAGCAAGAACACGGTACACCTGCAGATTTCCACAACAAAGCTCCAGTAGTGGTTTCTTTCATGGGAGAGATGAGCTTTAACAGAGCTGATCTCAACTCCATCTTGTTTTTTTAATCCCCTTGAAAGAAGGTGAACTCTTGGCTTTGCGTTGTTCCTGTTGAACAGGAATCTGTAGGAAAACGTACATGAAAAATAAGTTTGCTGTTATTTCCTGGAATTCAGTGTTTGCTGCCTCAAAGCTGAAAGGGAAAACCTGCTGTGAGATGGAAAAATGTAAAATAGTGCTCAGCTGTTGGTGCATGTGCCTTAAAAAAGAAATCAGGAAGATACTTGGGGTTTGTCTTCTCAGTTTGCTTCCTGTTTACATAACAAGTTATCTTATATTTCCACAAGGATGAAGTAGGATTTCTTAATTAGCCTTGATTTGCTGTTTGTTTGAGGCTGTGGCTGACAAGGGATGGTTTTCAGTGRTGTTGTTGTGCAGTTTCTTCTGCCTGAGACTTGCAGTAGTGAAGGCATCTCCATTTCTTTCCCTTTTGGAGGAAAGCACCCATTTTTGTGTTGTGGCTTCTCTCGGCAGTACCTGATGATCCAGCAGACGCCATTCGTGCGCCGCCAGGTGCGCAAGCTGCTGCTCTTCATCTGCGGCTCCAAGGACAAGTACCGGCAGCTGCGGGACCTGCACACGCTCGACTCRCACGTCAGGGGCATCAAAAAGCTGCTGGAGGAGCAGGGCATCTTCCTGCGGGCCAGCGTGGTGACAGCCAGCTCGGGCTCTGCCCTGCAGTAYGACACGCTGATCTCCCTGGTGAGGGGAACTGCGGGAGGGGGCATCGGGGTGGCATTGGTGTGTCAGGGTGCTGATGGGCCCGCTGTCCCCTCCCCTGTCCCTGCAGATGGAGCATTTAAAGGCTTGTGCAGAGATTGCCACGCAGAGAACGGTGAACTGGCAGAAGTTCTGCATCAAGGATGACTGTGAGTGCTGTCCAGCGGGGTTTGGGGRGCAGCGGTGCCGTGCTTGGGGTCAGGGCGGCTCTGATGGGGAAGCTCAGCAGAGCAGGGTGGACACAGCTGAGTTCTGACAGGGCTGAACTGTTCCCAATGCTCATTATCCCAGTGTCCTAATTGCAGCTGGTCCTTGGCTGCAGAGCAAAGGTGACTGAGAGGAACAGCACATCTGTGTTTTCTTCTTGTGCTGCTGTTGTCCTGGAGCAGAATTTGGGATGAGCCAYTTCCCCTGGTGTACCCCATGTTTGGCTGTGGTGTAGGAACAGGAAGGTTCTGGGAGTTTGGTCCTTGTGTACAAAGATTTTTTTGGTTTAGGTTGAGGGGGTTTTTTTCTTTTTTAATTCAGGCTTTAATGAGCTGTGGCAGGGCAGGTTTAGGATGGATTTCAGGAAAAGGTTCATCCCCCAGAGGGTGCTGGGCACTGCCCAGGCTCCCCAGGGAATGGGCACGGCCCCGAGGCTGCCAGAGCTCCATGGTGGGATTGTTGGGGGGGTCTGTGCAGGGCCATGAGCTGGATTTGATCCCTGTGGACCCTTTCCAGCTCAGAATATTCCATGATTTTGTGTTTATTCAAACATTTTCTCCTTTCCTTACAGCGGTTCTGTATTTCCTGCTCCAAGTCAGCTTCCTGGTAGATGAAGGGGTGTCGCCAGTGCTGCTGCAGCTGCTGTCCTGTGCTCTGTGTGGCAGCAAAGTGCTGTCTGTGGCTTCATCCTCTGCATCTTCCAGYGCCTCTTCCACTGCTCCTGCAGCATCGGGCTCGGGGCAGGCGGCACAGAGCAAATCCTCCACCAAAAAGAGCAAGAAAGAGGAGAAGGAGAAGGAGCGAGAGGGTGAGGGGCAGCTGGGCCCTGTCCTTTGGTGCCTTTAGGGAGCAAGTCTGCTCCTCACAGCCTTTCTTACTCTGTTTACAAAGAGCTGGGTGAGAAATCTCACTGCTGGGAAAGGCTCGTGATACCCACAGGCCACAGCCACAGAGAGCAGAGCAGCTCCCATGTGTAGGTGGGGCTCAGGGGAAGCAGTGTGGCCTAAGTTGGGCTGAAATCACCTGCTGAGGACGTCYCAAACCCGCTTGAGTGGGCATTGAGTGGGTTTGAAATTCTTTAATGGTGTTACCTCATCCAGTGATGAAGCAGCTCCCACTGAACTCGCCCGTCCTGGGTTGGGGGAGGCTGAAAAGCTCACGAGGATTAAAACAAATCCTGGGGATGCACACCCATTTAGCTCTGCTCCTCAGGGATTGTGTTCAGACTTGTTTCCTCTGGCTGCCTTGGGAGCTCTGCTGGAGCCAGGGCTGCTGCTTAATGAATACCCACAGTCCTGGGAAAGTAATTAAGCTTCCCTATAAAAGTCACGGGCATAAATTCTCCCTTGGCTTTTCTTCAAGGAGCCGCTTTGGCTTTCACCATCAGATGATTCTSTGTGAGTCTTTTCAGTGCCTCATGGTCAATCCTTTTCTTTTTATCAGGATGTGTAGCACATTTCCCACGTCCTCACTGGCAAGTTTTCCAGCAGGTTTTTTCCTGTTACTCAGGAATACTAGAGGCTGTGTTTTTGAAAAAGGCAGGAATGTTAAATTCATGTTGTCACTTGTCCCTGTTATCGTGACTCTTGACAACTGAATAATTATTTATTTAACAATAATAAGACAACTGAATAATTCTGAATGTGAARCAGGAGAGGGGCTGCCTGTGAGGTGCTGTTCTCCCTAAAGCCTTCCCCGTGTCCCCAGGTGAGGGTGCAGGCAGCCAGGAGGACCAGCTGTGCACAGCCCTGGTGAACCAGCTCAACAAGTTTGCTGACAAGGAGACCCTCATCCAGTTCCTGCGCTGCTTCCTGCTGGAATCCAACTCCTCCTCGGTGAGGTGGCAGGCCCACTGCCTGGCCCTGCACATCTACAGGTGAGCTGGGCAGCCTGCCCTGCCCTGGGGCTGGGGCAGTGCCAGAGCCCCTCTCCTAAAGGACTCTGGAACCTGCAGGTGTTGCCCCTCCTGGAATTGCTCACACCAGTTTGCCGTTCTGGGGCTGGAGGTGGAAGTTGTGAGTGAGCCTTGAGSAATCTGAGCTGTCATCTGCAAGGAGCAGTTTATTTCTGTCTGCAAAATCTGACCAGGAGCAGGTGTTTGTGGGCAAAGTGAATTTGTGAGGCAGATCGAGGCTCACATTGTCGAAAGTTGGGAGTTGTGTAGGGAAAGGAGCACTTCAGTTGATGCCTAAAATCCAGCTAACCTAAAATAGTGGCTGGACAGAATTCAGAGAATAAAAAACATATTATAAATAATAAATATTATAATTATTGCAGGGTCTTCAGGTCCGTTCAGGGCAGTCCCAGCCCAGCCAGGGGCTGCACCCACAATGGACAATGGCTCACGGGTTTTTCACCCTTTCTCACTTTTGTCCATTTGCACAKCRGGGYTGAATCCTCCAATTGCAGCTGCAGCCAATGCAGTCATTCACTCCAASTTGGCTCCCCMAATTCTCTSTTGTTTCCATCTCTTGGGGCCTGGCCCAGGGAGGWGTCCTTGAGTTTGGGGCTGSAGAGGAATTGTTTTGTGTAAAAATGGGAGAGCAGGAGCTCAGCACTGTCTGTGGAGTGTGGAGTTAAMCACTGRAGAATCCCAGGGGTACAGAGACAGGGAAATGGAGAAGGTGAAATCCTGAGGCATCACAGGGGCCTGGACTCCTTCAGAGCTCTGTTCAGTTGTTGCAGGACAGCTGTTCCAGTTTGGGAGTGCTGGAGAACAGCTGAGCTCAGGGAATGGTGGGGTTTAGCTCTGTGAGCTCTGCAAGGTTTCCCAGTTTGGTGAACTGGAGTTTGAGTTCTCCTGCACGAGATMTGTGCCTTCTGCAGGAGCCTGACTGTCTGTGATCTGCTCAACAGGAACTCCAACAAGTCTCAGCAGGAGTTGCTGCTGGATCTCATGTGGTCCATCTGGCCAGAGCTCCCAGCYTATGGAAGAAAGGCTGCCCAGTTTGTGGATCTCCTGGGGTACTTCTCCTTGAAAACACAGCAGACTGAGAAAAAGGTACAGTGTCRTTACAGAAAGGAGGTGCAGCATCCCAGCTGCTTATTTGTGGGATGGCTGGGACAGGTTTTCTTTCAGAAAAACTTCTGGTTGAAATTTTTTCAGTTCCTAAAATGTCAATGTTAAAGAAAGTAAGGCCCTTAAAAAATTGGGAAGTGTGGATTTTTTGTTTTATTGTTTTGAGGTTGAAATTGTGCTGATGAGTTTTTTATTTATTGAGAAAAATACCTCTTTCCCACAGGAGGCCTTTGTGGTTCTGGCAGCTCAAATTTATAGGTTTTTGATACTGGAAGTCCTAGAAATCTCTTGTATCTGTGACTTTTGAGCAAAGGAAGTGGTGGCCTCTTTTAGGGGATCAGTGGGATTGAGAACAAATAATTGAGACCCATTGATGCTTGCCTGAGTGTGTTTAAAGAGTGGGCAATGCCATCCAAACCTGGGTGGTGACTGACTGACAAACAGTGCCAATTGTGTAAATCCCTAACTTTAGGATCGATTACATTCCTGGGTAACAATTTAAACATGTAAATTCCTGGAGGTGTATTGTGTGCCTCTTCTGGGAGCCTGGAACACAGGTGATGAGGGATATTTGTGCCTTTGGAGCAATAAAAAGGTTGTTGAGGAGACTTTCCTTGGATGTGTTTCAGCTGAAGGAATATTCCCAAAAGGCCGTGGAGATCCTGCGGACTCAGAACCACATCCTCACCAACCACCCCAACTCCAACATCTACAAGTGAGTCACTCCTGCCTTCCATCCATCYATCCATCCACGGCCCTGAGGGGAGAGCTGAGCTCCATCTGTGGGGAACACAGCTCTGCTGATGGGGTGGACATGGGGCTGGACCCTGCTGAGGTTTGGGAGAAGGGCAGGATCCTTCCTGCCAGAAGGATAACCTGACAGAAATTCTGTGTCCTACCAGCAGAGCTTGGCTTCAGCTCTTCTGCTCTCACTGGCAGTAAATGTTAGAAAATCTCAGGCCCAGCTGGAGAACAGAGATTTGCAGATTTATTTAACTGTTGTGTTCTTGGCCCCATTTTGGCGGGTGATAATTACACTCAAAATGCTGCTTTGTTAAACCCAGTCATTTCCAGTGTGATTTACATTGCAACTCTTGTGTTACACATTGGRATTGGGGCTGAGGGAAATCCAAGCGATCCTGATGGAATGGAGGGTGTTTAAAACACAGCAAATGCCCAGTTCCACAGTCAATGTTGTTCCCTTGTTCCAGCACGCTGTCTGGGCTTGTGGAATTCGATGGCTACTACCTGGAGAGTGATCCTTGCCTTGTCTGCAACAACCCCGAGGTGCCCTTCTGTGTAAGTAACCCTGGAACCACAGAATTGTGGAATAGCCTGAGCTGGAAAGAGCCCACGAGGATTCAATCCAACCCCTGGCCCTGCACAGGCCCCCAACAATCCCCCCCTGTGCATCCCTGGCAGCTCTGTCCAAATGCTCCTGGAGCTCTGGCAGCCTCAGGGCTGTGCCCATTCCCTGGGGAGCCTGGGCAGTGCCAGCACCCTCTGGGGACAGAAGAACCTTTCCCTGAAATCCATCCTAAACCTGCCCTGGCACGGCTCCATCTGCTCTGCATGGCACCAGCAGTGACTGCTGCTGTTCGATTCTTTCCAGTGGTGGGGATCCCAGTCCTTTCCAGGTCTGGTTTCCCATGTCCTTGAGATTTTGGGATGCTCTCAGGCTGACACTGTGTCCTTGCTCTGTGTCCCCAGTATCTCAGGGATCCCAGCCCTTGCCAAGTGTGGTTTCCTGTGTTCCTGAGATTTTGGGATGCTCTCAAACTCACAGCTTGCCCTTGTTCTGTGTCCCCAGTACATGAGGGATCCCAGCCCTTCTCACCTGTGGTTTCCCATGTCCCCAAGGTTTTTGGGATGCT
>NW_026626496.1:0-7630 GCF_030028575.1 Malurus melanocephalus
CACAGGACACACAGGACACAGTGACATGTCCCCAGTACCCTGGCACAGATGGCACCCAGGACACAGAGGACACACAGGACGCACAGGACGCACATGACACGGTGACATGTCCCCAGTATCCTGGTACGGGTGGCACAGGTGACACACAGGACGCACAGGACACGGTGACATGTCTCCAGTATCCTGGCACAGATGGCACGGGTGGCACGGTGGCCCTGGGTACACAGGTGACACACAGACACCCAGGACACACAGGACACATGGCACACGGTGACATGTCCCCAGTATCCTGGCACAGGTGGCACGGGTGGCACGGGTGGCATTTGGGGACACGCGGTGCACACGGCACCTCACGGGTGTCACCCACAGCCCACACGGCGCTCGTGATGTCACCAACGGCCCGCCGCAGGTGGCACAGGTGACACCGGGGACACCCGGTGCACACGGCACCGCCCGGCACACACGCGACACGTGGCGCTCGCGGCACGGGTGGCACGGCTGGCACGGGTGACACGGGTGTCCCCTGTCCCCCTCCGCCTTCGGGGGGACACTTTCCGCGCCCCCTCCCCCACCCCGCACCCCTTCCCCTCCCCCCACCTCGCGGCGCCCCCGGACTTTGTCCCCCGCGCCGCTGTCGCCGCTGTCGCTGTCGCGCTGTCGCTGTCGCCGCGGGCGCGGTCTCACCTCTCCGCACGGCGCGCGCGGGCCCTGCGCACGGCCGGCCGCGCTCGCCACGAGGGCCCCCAGCGCCCCGCGCGACAAATGTCCCTCGCCCGACGCCACCAGCGCCTCCAGGGCCACCAGGGCCACCGCGGGGTCACCCCGGGCTCGCCACCCCGCGGGCGCGGCCAGCGCCCAGGGCAGCGACAGCGACAGCAGCAGCCACGGCGCGGCCATGGCGGGTGGCACTGGCGCGGGTGGCACTGGCGGTGGCACCGGGGGTGTCGCGGGGGGTGGCACCGGGGTGGCCGCGGGGCAGCGGGGCTGTAAAACCCGCCCGGGGCCCGGCTCTGATTGGCCCGGGCTGAGATTGGCCCGGGTTAACCATTCATTCGCCCCAGCGGGGACCAGCCTGCGACATCCCCGTGACACCCCCGGACAGCTCGGGGACACCCCTGGGACACCCCTGAACACCCCTGGGATAGCCCCGGACACCCTGGGACAACCTGGGACACTCTGAGACATCCTCGTGTCACCCACTCCCCCCATCCCATCACCTCCAGGACACCCGGGAACTCCTGGGAGACCCCTGGGACACACTCGCGACACCCCAGGGACAATCCCGGGACACCCCGGGACACCGTCAGACACCTCCGGACACCCCTGGGACACCCTGGGACATCCCCAGATACTTCGGGGACACCTCCAGGACACCCTGGGACATCCTGGGACATCCTGGGGACATCTTTGCGTCACCGACTCCCCCCATCCCAGAACCTCCAGGACACCCGGGAACTCCTGAGACACCCCTGGGACACACTCACGACACCCCAGGGACAATCCCGGGACACCCCGGGACACCGCCAGACACCTCCGGACGGCCCCGGGACATCCCTGGGACACCCTGGGACACCCTGGTGACATCCCTGTGTCACCCACTCCCCACACCTCGGCACCTCCAGGACACCCGGGACACCCGATCCCCACCCGGGAACTCCTGGGACACCCTTGGGACACCTCGTGGACAGCTTGGGGACATTCCCGGTACACCCCGGGACACCACCAGACAACGCCGGACACTCCTGGGACACCCTGGGGACATCCTCGTGTCACCCACTCCCCGCATCCCGGCACCTCCAGGACACCCGGGACACCCGATCCCCACCCGGGAATTCCTGGGACATTCCTGGAACACCTCNGATGTCACCAACGGCCCGCCGCAGGTGGCACAGGTGACACCGGGGACACCCGGTGCACACGGCACCGCCCGGCACACACGCGACACGTGGCGCTCGCGGCACGGGTGGCACGGCTGGCACGGGTGACACGGGTGTCCCCTGTCCCCCTCCGCCTTCGGGGGGACACTTTCCGCGCCCCCTCCCCCACCCCGCACCCCTTCCCCTCCCCCCACCTCGCGGCGCCCCCGGACTTTGTCCCCCGCGCCGCTGTCGCCGCTGTCGCTGTCGCGCTGTCGCTGTCGCCGCGGGCGCGGTCTCACCTCTCCGCACGGCGCGCGCGGGCCCTGCGCACGGCCGGCCGCGCTCGCCACGAGGGCCCCCAGCGCCCCGCGCGACAAATGTCCCTCGCCCGACGCCACCAGCGCCTCCAGGGCCACCAGGGCCACCGCGGGGTCACCCCGGGCTCGCCACCCCGCGGGCGCGGCCAGCGCCCAGGGCAGCGACAGCGACAGCAGCAGCCACGGCGCGGCCATGGCGGGTGGCACTGGCGCGGGTGGCACTGGCGGTGGCACCGGGGGTGTCGCGGGGGGTGGCACCGGGGTGGCCGCGGGGCAGCGGGGCTGTAAAACCCGCCCGGGGCCCGGCTCTGATTGGCCCGGGCTGAGATTGGCCCGGGTTAACCATTCATTCGCCCCAGCGGGGACCAGCCTGCGACATCCCCGTGACACCCCCGGACAGCTCGGGGACACCCCTGGGACACCCCTGAACACCCCTGGGATAGCCCCGGACACCCTGGGACAACCTGGGACACTCTGAGACATCCTCGTGCCACCCACACCCCACATCCCGGCACCTCCAGGACACCCGGGAACTCCTGAGACACCCCTGGGACACACTCATGACACCACAGGGACAATCCCGGGACACCCCGGGACACCGTCAGACACCTCCGGACACCCCCGGGACATCTCTGGGACACCCTGGGACATCCCCAGATACTTCGGGGACACCCCCAGGACACCCTGGGACATCCTGGGACACACTGGGACACCCTGGGACATCCTGGGGTACCCCCTCCCCACATCCCGGCACCTCCAGGACACCCGGGACACCCAATCCCCACCCAGGAACTCTTGGGACACCCTTGGAACACCTCGGGGACACTTCTAGGACGCCCCCAGGACACCCTAGGACACCCGGGGACATCTCTCTGCTACCCCTAGAACACCCCGGGGGCACCGCCAGACACCTCCGGACACCCCTGGGACACCCTGGGACACCCCTGGGACACTCTGGGACACCCTGGGACATCCCTGTGTCACCCACTCCCCACACCTCGGCAACTCCAGGACGCCCGGGACACCCGATCTCCACCAGAGAACTCCTGGAACATTCCTGGAACACCTCGGGGACACCTCGGGGACACCTCGGGGACACCTTGGGGACACCTCCAGACACTCCTGGGACACCCTGGGACATCTCTCTGCTACCCCCAGACACCCTGGAACAGCCCAGGGACACTCCCAGGACACCCCAGGGCGCCCCAAGGACACCCCAGGACACCCCAAGGACACCCCAGGGACATCCCGGGGACACCACAGGGACACCCCAGGGACATCCCGGGGACACCCCAGGGACACCCCAGGACACTCAGGGACACCCCGGGGACACCCAGGGACACCCAGGGACACTCCAGCGACACCTCGGGGACACCTCAAGGACACCCTGGGACACCCCAGGACAGCCACCCCCCACCCAACGGGCACAGGGGCCACCCAGGGTAGGGGACAGGGCCACCCCCAGCCTCAGATGTGTCACTGGTGGCCGGAGCGGGGACATCTTTGGGACCCCGGTGTCACCTCTGGGTGCTGCTGGGCTGTCCCCAGGACGAGGGAGTGGCACAGCACACGTGGTACATGTGACACACACGGGACATCACACGTCGCACATGTGACACGCACGGGACATCACACGTCGCACATGTGACACGCACGGGACATCGCACGTGACACAACACACGTCACACGTGTCACTTCCTTGGGCCCCTTGTGGCACCCCAGGGACACTCCGTGTCCCACCCCGCGGTGCCACACCTGCTGCCACCCTGGGCCGTGTCACTCCATGTCACCCTGTGTCATTCCGTGTCATTCAGTGTCCCTCCATGTCACTCTGTGCCACCCGGTGCCATTCCGTGTCACCCAGTGCCATCAGTGCCATTCCCTGCCCTGTCACCCGGTGTCACTCCGTGTCACCTGGTGCCACCCGGTGCCACCCCGTGCCGTGCTGCCAGGCTGGAATTTGTCCCCAGAGCCACCCCTCTCTCCACGTGGCCCCGGGCCGGTGTCACCCTGGTGCCACTCCCTCGGCTGCGGCCACCCCTGGGCCTTGGTGTCACCTGGGGGTGCTGGGGACACTTTCGGGTGTCGGTGTCACCTGTGGGTGCCAGGCTGTCCCCACGCCCTCCGTGCCACCAGAGCCACCCCAGGAGAGACACGGCGCCACTCGGGGTCCCTGTGGCACTGATGGGGTTGGGTGACACCTCCTGGCGTGTCACTGGGTGTCACTGGGTGTCCCAGCCCAGGGTGACACAGTGCCACTGTGGCCGTGCCATTCGCCAGTGTCCCATGGCCACTTGTCACCACTGTCCCTGAGTCCGTCCATCGCAGCGTTCCTGTGTCCCCATGGCACCATGTCCCTGTGTCCATCCTGGTGTCCCCATGTCCCTGTGTCCATCCCAGTGTCCCCATGTCCCCATCCATCCCGGTGTCCCGGTGTCCATCCCAGTGTCCTCATGGCACTGTGTCCCTGTCGGTCCTGGTGTCCCCATGTCCCTGTGTCCATCCATCCCAGTGTCCCAATGTCCCTGTGTCCGTCTCAGTGTCCCAATGTCCCATGTCCATCACAATGTTTCCATGTCCATCCCAATGTCCCTGTGTCCATCCCGGTGTCCTCATGTTCCCATGTACCAGTGTCCCCCTGTCCATTCCAGTGTCCCCGTGTCCCCATGACCATCCCGATGTCCCCATGTCCCCATGTCCGTCCAACCCAGTGTCCCAATATCCCCATGTCCATCCCAATATCCCCATGTCCATCCCAGTGTCCCCATGTCCATCCCAATGTCCCCGTGTCCCCGTGTCCATCCATCCCTCCCGATGTCCCCATGTCCCCTCCCCGTGCCCCAGCCCCGCTGACCCCACCCTCTTCCCGCTGTCGCGGGGTTCGTGTCCCGCGGGGACAGGGACGGGGACGGGGACAGGGACGGGGACTTCGCCCCGTGCCGAGGTGGCACCAGGAAGTGCCGGCGCCATCGGCCCTAATTAGGGGTAATTAATTAATTAATCCCAACGTCCCGGGGGCGCGGCCCTGCTGCCGGGGGTGGGGGGAGGGGTTGGTGACAAGGGAACAGAGGCGACCTCGGGGGGAGGAGCCAGGGGACATTTTGGGGGGATCCCGATGGGAACGAGGGAGATTTTCCCGGGAAATCCGAGGAATTCGTGGATTTGGGGTTCGGTCTTTCCTCACCCCGTGCCCGGGGCCACCCCAAATCTGTCCCGGGGCCACCCCGGAACTGTATCGGGGCCACCCCAAACCTGTCCCGGGACCACCCCAAACCTGCTCCGGGATGGGAAAAATCCCTTAATTCGGGGTGAAATCCCTTAATTTGAGGTGAAATCCATTAATTCAGAGAGAAATCCCTTAATTAAGGGATTTAGGCCGTAATTAAGGCTAAAATCCTTTAATTCAGGGTGAAATCCCTTAATTCAGACTGAAATCCATTAATTCAGGGTGAAATCCCTTAATTCCCATTGAAATCCCTTAATTCCCATTGAAATCCCTTAATTCCCACTGAAATCCCTTAATTCGGAGTGAAATCCCTAAATTCCCATTGAAATCCCTGAATTCGGGGTGAAATCCCTTAATTCAGGTGAAATACCTTAATTCAGAGTGAAATCCCTTAATTTAGGTGAACTCCATTAATTCAGGGTGAAATCCCTTAATTCCCATTGAAATCCCTTAATTCAGGCTGAAATCCCTTAAATCCCACTGAAATCCCTTAATTCGGGGTGAAATCCCCTAATTCAGGTGAAATCCCTTAAATCAGAGAGAAATCCCTTAATTCTGACTGAAACCACTTAATTTGGGGTGAAATCCCTTAATTTGGGGTGGAATCCCTTAATTTAGGGTGAAATCCCTTAATTCCCATTGAAATCCCTTAATTCAGAGAGAAATCCCTTAATTCTCATTGAAATCCCTTAATTCCCATTGAAATCCCTTAATTTGGGTTTAAATCCCCTAAACCTCATCCTCCTCCTCCTCCAGGATAAAATAAGGGAAAAACTCGTGGATTGATGCAAATCCATTTTAATTGGGAAGGAAAATTAAAATAATTGAGAAGGAAAATGAAAATAACCGGGAAGGAAAATGAAAATAATTGGGAAGGAAAATGAAAATAATCAGGAAGGAAAATGAAAATAATCGGAAGGAAAATTAAAATAATTGGGAAGGAAAATGAAAATAATTGGGAAGGAAAATGAAAATAATTGGGAAGGGGACAAAAAACATCCCCGAAAGGGACAAAACGTGGCCACGGCACATCTGTCACCCCCTGTCCCATCCCCTGTCCTGGTGGCTCTGTCCTTGTCCCCTTCTCCTGGCCTTGGTGGCCGTGGTGGCCATGGTGGCCCAAGTGACCATAGCGGCCAGAGTGGCTTGAGTGACCATAGTGGCAGCAGTAGGGGCTTTGGTGGCCAAGGTGGCTGCAGTGACCACGATGGTCTTGGTGGCTGCAGTGACCATAGTGACCACAGTGACCATGGTGACCGTGGTGGCCTGGTGGCTCAGGGGTTCTCGTGTCCTTGGTGGCCACAGTGACCATGGTGACCATGGTGGCCACACAGTGGCCTGGTGGCTCAGGAGGTCCTGGTGTCCTTGGTGGCCACAGTGACCACAGTGGCCTGGTGGCTCTGAGGGTCCTGGTGGCCATGGTGACTGCAGTGACCACAGTGACCATGGTGGCCTGGTGGCTCAGGGGTTCCTGGTGTCCTTGGTGGCCACAGTGACCATGGTGACCGCAGTGACCACAGTGACCACAGTGGCCTGGTGGCTCAGGGGGTCCCAGTGGCCACTGCCAGGACCGTGGTGACCAGGAGGAGCCCCCCGAGGTTGGGGGGGGCCCTGGGGACGCTCCAGCCTGGGGGACAAAGAGGGGGGGTCAGGGGATTACAGTGGTGACAGAGGTGACAGAGCTGCTCGGGGGCGGGGGGACGGGACAGGGTCAGCACGGGGTGGCTTTGTCACTGTCACTGTCCCTGTCCCTGTCCCTGTCACTGTCCCTGTCCCTGTCACTGTCCCTGTCACTGTCCCTGTCCCTGTCCCTGTCCCTGTCCCCTGTCCCTGTCCCTGTCCCCTGTCCCCAGCACTGGGTGTCCCCAACCCCATCACCTGGCAGTTTGTGTCCCCATCCCCTGTCCCCAGCAATGTCCCTGTGCTTGTCCCCAGGGCTGAGTGTCCCTGTCCCCTCCTGGCCACGGGTGTCCCCACACTGGCTGTCCCTGTCCCCAACCCTCCCCGAGTGTCCCTACACTGGATGTCCCCTGTCCCCAACCCTCCCCGATGTCCCAAACCCTCACTGGCTGTCCCTGTCCCTGTCCCCTCCTGGCCATGGGTGTCCCCAACCCTCCCCAAGTGTCCCCAACACCCACTGGGTGTCCCTGTCCCCTCCTGGCTATGGGTGTCCCCACACTGGCTGTCCCTGTCCCCATTCTCCCCGAGTGTTCCTGTCCCTGTCCCCA
>NW_026626497.1:0-1586 GCF_030028575.1 Malurus melanocephalus
TCTCTGGAGAATTCGTGCCTGACCCAAGCACTGCACTCGCAGGGCACCCCAGCATTGCTTTCCAAGAAAAACRGGGGAAGGCAGACTTGGTGTAGATCATGATATTTTAGAGTGTTTAAAACTCGCTGAGTCATAAATCTCTGAGGTGAGATCCACTTGGAATTAATGGGATGGAGAAGGAGTGCAACATGGAAAAGGGGAGCATAGAAGTAAATACAGGATGCAAATCCCCAAAAAAAATCCTCAAAAAAATTCCTAAAAATTTTTTTTAAAAATCCCCAAAATTCCCCCAAAAATTTCCTCAAAAAAATTCCCAAAAAATCATAAAAAAATCTCAAAAAAAATCCTCCAAAAATTCCTCCAAAAAATTCCCCAAAAAATCCCCAAAATTTCAGAAAAAAATCACCCAAAAATCCTCAAAAATTTCCCCAAAAAAATCCCCAAAAAATACCCAAAATTTCCAAAAATTTCCGAAAAAAACCCTCAAATTTTTTTTAAAAAAATCCCCAAAATTCCCCACAAAAATCCCCAAAATTCCTCAAAAATTTCCTCAAAAAATTCCCCAAAAAAATTCCAAAAAAAATCATCAAAAAATCTCAAAAAATTGCTCAAAAATTCCCTAAAAAAATCCCCAAAACCCCCCAAAGAGTCACCCAGAGAATTCTCAAAAAAATTCCCAAAAAAATCCCCAAAAATATTAAAAAAAAATCCTCAAAGTCCCCAAAATTCCCAAAAAAAATCCTCAAAGAATTCCTCAAAAATTTAAAAAAAATCCCCAAAATTCCCAAAAATCCCCAAAATTCCTCAAAAATTTCCTCAAAAAATTCCCAAAAAAATCAGCAAAAAATCTCAAAAAATTCCTCCAAAATTCCGTCAAAAATCCCCCAAAAATTCACCCAAAGAATTCTCAAAAAAATTCTCAAAAAATTCCCAAAAATTCCCCAAAAAAATCTTTAAAAAAATTCCTCAAAAATTTAAAAAAAATCCCCAAAATTCCATAAAAAATCCCCAAAATTCCACAAAAATTTTCTCAAAAAAATTCCCAAAAAATTCCCAAAAAATCCTCAAAAAATCTCAAAAAATTCCTCAAAAATTCCCCAAAAAATTCCTCAAAAATTCCCAAAAAATATTCCCAAAAAATCCTCAAAGTCCCCAAAATTCCCAAAAAGAATCCTCAAAAAAAATACTCAAAAACTTTTTAAAAAAATCCCCAAAATTCCCAAAAAAATCCCCAAAATTCCTCAAAAATTTCCTCAAAAAAATTCCCAAAAAATCATCAAAAAATCTGAAAAAATTCCTCAAAAAAATTTTTAAATATCCCCAAAATTCCAAAAAAAATCCCCAAAATTCCTCAAAAATTTCCTCAGAAAAATTCCCAAAAAAAAAATAAAAAAAAATCTCAGAAAAATCCTCAAAAATTCCCGAAAAAAATCCAAAAAAGTCCCCAAAAATATTCCCAAAAAATCCTCAAAGTCCCCAAAATTCCAAAAAAATTCCCAAAAAAATTCCCAAAAAAATCATCAAAAAATTCCTCAAAAAAATCCTCAAAAATTCCCTAAAAAAAAATCCCAAAAATCCCCCAAAAA
>NW_026626497.1:2946-6461 GCF_030028575.1 Malurus melanocephalus
AAAACACCCGAAAAATCCCAGAAACCACCAAAAACACCATAAAACCTAAAAATGACCCAAAACCATCCCAAAAACGAGCGAAAAACAGCCCAAAAAAAACCACAAAAAACACCAAAAAGGCCCAAAAAGCACCGAAAAAACCGCCCGAAAACCGGCCAAAAATCGGCCCAAAAATATCACAAAAACATCGGAAAAACGGCCCAAAAAAACCCCAAAGCACAAAACAATGTTGTAACAATACCCCAAAAACCGCCCCAAACCCGCCCTAAACCCGGGACTAAACCCAGGACAAAACCTGGGACTAAACTCGCCCTAAACCTGCCCTAAACCAGGGACTAAACCCACGACTAAAGCTGGAACTAAACCCATCCTAAACCCAAGACTAAACCCGCCATAAACCCGCCCTAAACCCGGGACTTAACTCGGGACTAAAGCTGCCCGAAACCTGGAACTAAACCCACCTAAAACCCACCGTAAACCCGCCCTAAACCTGGGACAAAACCCGCCTTAAAACAAGGACTAAACCCGCCCTAAACCCGCCCTAAACCCGGGACTAAACCGGGGACTTCACCCCGACTAAACCCGCCCTAAATCTGGGACTAAACCTGCCCTAAACCCAGGACTAAACCCGGGACTAAACCCGGGACTAAACCCGGGACTAAACCCGCCCTAAACCCGGGACTAAACCCGCCCTAAACCCGGGACTAAACCCGCCTTAAACCGGGACTAAACCTGCCCTAAACCCGCCCTGAACCTGGGACTAAACCCGTCCTAAACCTGCCCTAAACCCGGAACTAAACCCGGGACTAAACCCGGGACTAAACCTGCCATAAACCCGGAAGTAAACCTGCTTTAAACCCAATACTAAACCCGGGACTAAACTCGGGAATAAACCCTCCCTAACGCCGCCATAAACCCACCCTAAACCCCACCCTAAAACGCCCTAAACCCACACTAAACCCGAGACTAAACCTGCGCTAAACCCGGGAGTAAACCCGCCCTAAACCCGGGACTAAACCCAGGACTAAACCCGGGACTAAACCCGCCCTAAACCCGGGACTAAACCCTCCCTAAACTTCCCCTAAACCCAGGACTAAACCCACCTTAAACCCGCCCTAAACCCGCCCTAAACCCATGACTAAACCCGCCCTAAACCTGGCACTAAACTCGGGAAAAAACCCGCCCTTAACCCGACCTAAACCCGGGACTAAACTCGAGACTAAACTTGCACTAAACCCGCCCTAAATTGGGGACTAAACCCGTCCTAAACGCAGGACTAAACCCACCCTTAACCTGGGACAAAACCTGACCAAAACCTGCCCTAAACCCGGGACTAAACGCACCCTAAACCCTCCCTAAACCCGCCCTAAACCCACCCTAAAGCTGGGACTAAATCCGCCCTAAACCAGCCCTAAACCCGCCTAAAGCTGAGACTAAACCCACCATAAACCCGGGACTAAACCTGCCCTAAAACTTCCCTAAACCCTCCCTAAAACTGCCCTAAACTCGGGACTAAACCTGGGACTAAACCTACCCCAGCGCCGCCATAAACCCGCCCTAAACCCACCATAAACCCATCCTAAACTCGCCCTAAATCCGGGACCAAACCGGCCTTAAACCCGCCCTAAACCCAGGACTAAACCCTAAACCTGCCCTAAACCCGCCTTAAACCCGGGACTAAACCTGCCCTAAGCCGGCCCTAAACCTGGGATTAAACCCGGCCTAAACCCTGCCTAAACCTGGCCAAAACCGTCCCTAAACCTGGGACTAAACCCTCCCTAAACCCGCCCAAAACCTTCCCTAAACCCGCCCTAAACCAGGGACTTAACCCACACTAAACGCGCCCTAAACCCTGGAGTAAACCCGCCCTAAACCTGCCCTTAACCTGGAATTAACCTGCCCTAAACCCGCCCTAAACCCGGGACAAAACCCACCCTAAACATGCCCTAAACCAGGGACTAAAGCCACCCTAAACTCGGGACTAAACCAGGGACTAAACCTGGGACTAAATCCTTCCTAAACCCGGGATTGACCCACACTAAACCCGCCCTAAACCCGGGACTGAACCCGCCCTAAACTCAGGACTAAACCCGGTACTAAACCAAGGACTAAACCTTCCCAAAAGGCGCCCTAAACCGGGGACTAAACCCGCCCTAAACCCTCCCTAAACCTGGGACTAAAGGCGCCCTAAACCCGCCCTAAAGCCTGCAGTAAACCCACCCTAAACTCGGGACTAAACCCGCCCTAAACCCGGGGTTAAACCCAGGACGAAACCCACCCTAAAAACGGAACTAAACCAACCCTAAACCCGCCCTAAAGCCGGGCGTCAACCCACCCTAAACCCAGGACTAAACCCACCTTAAACCCGCCCTAAACCCGACGTAAACCCGTGACTAAACTCACCCTAAACACGCCCTAAACCCGGGACTAAACCCGGGGCAAAACCCGACCGAAACCTGGACTAAACCCACCCTAAACCTGTCCTAAACCTGCCCTAAACCCGCCCTAATCCCAGGACTAAAACCGCCCTAAACCCGGGACTAAACCTGGGACAAAACCCACCCTAAACCCGAGACTAAACCCAGGACTAAACCTGCCCTTAACCCAGGATTGACCCACCCTAAACCCGGGACTAAACCCACCCTTAACCCGGGACTAAAGCCGGGACTAAACCCGCCCTAACCTGGGACTAAACCTGCCCCAAGGGCAGGAATAAACCCGCAATAAACCTGGGAATAAATCCGCCCAAAACCCGAGATTAAACCCGCCCTAAACCCGGGACTAAACCAACCGTAAACCCGCCCTAAAACCGCCCTAAACCCTCCCTAAACCCGCCCTAATCCCGGGACTAAACCCTCCCTAAACCTACCCTAAACCCGGGACAAAACCTGCCCTAATACCACCCTAAACCCTCCCTAAACCTGCCCTAAACCCAGGGTTGAACCCGGGCCTAAACCCGCTCTAAACCCAGGACGAATCCCGCCCTAAACCAGCCATCAACCCTCCCTAAACCCGCTCTAAACCCGCTCTAGACCTGGGCCTAAACCCGCCCCAAAGCCTCCCTAAACCAGCACGAAACCCACCCTAAACCTGCCCTAAACTCGGGACCAAACCTGCCTTAAACCCGCCCTAAACTCGGGACTAAACTCGGGACTAAATCCGCCCTAATGCCACCCTAAACCCACCCTAAAACCAGGACTAAACCCATCCTAAACCCGCCCTAAACCTGGGACTAAAACCAGGACTAAACCCGCCCTAAACCCACCCTAAACCAGGGACTAAACCCGCCCATAACCCGGGACTAAACTCGAGACTAAACTTGCACTCAACTCGCCCTAAACCCTCCCTAAACCTGCCCAAAACCCGCCCCAAAGGCGGGACTAAAATCACTCTAAACCTGCCCTAAACCCACGAGTAAACCCACCCTAAACCCGGGAATAAACCCGCTCTAAACCCGCCCTAAACCCGGGACTAAACCCGCCCTAAAACCGCCCAAAACTCGGGACTAAACTCAG
>NW_026626498.1:0-7073 GCF_030028575.1 Malurus melanocephalus
AAAAAAGCCACAAAAACCAAAATCAAAGAAAAGCCAAGAAAAACCAAAATCAAACAAAAAGCCCTAAATCCACACCAACACGCACAACCCCCCCTCCAGAAAATAATAAAGAAACCAGGCTTAAAAAAATACCAAAAACCAGCCTACAAAAATTAGGTTCCAAAACACCAAAAACCCCCCAAACAAAACCTGATTCCAAAATACCAGAATAAGCTAGTTTCAAAATAATAGAAAAACAAATCTCAAACCTTCAGAAAAACAGGTTGCAAAATGTCAGTTTTAAAGTACCAGAACACTAAGTTTCAAAATGCCAAAATAACCGAGTTTCAAAATTCCAGGACACCATGTTCCAAACTGCCAATGGAATTCTATTTCAGATTTCAAAATAGTGGCGGAGAAGACTGGTTCTTTTCCACAAAAATGAAAGCCTGGCACCCCAGTGTTTTAGGGCAGACAATAGGCTGTGTAGGGGAGGGAACAAGCAGCTGACTCTTCCCCACCTGGCCCCCCCCATCCCCCCCTTCAAGGAGCAGCAAACGCTTCTACCTGTACCCCAGTACCAGAAGTCTCATAC
Organism: Malurus melanocephalus; assembly: GCF_030028575.1. Lineage (NCBI taxonomy): Eukaryota > Metazoa > Chordata > Aves > Passeriformes > Maluridae > Malurus > Malurus melanocephalus. Next base: position 575 of record NW_026626498.1, read on the forward strand.
AGGAGCGACCTTTGCGCATTCTTAACCCCAATGGCCCACAAAAGTCGGTTGCTTTTCTCACTTTTATTTATAATGCATAACACCCTAATTAGAGAGCTCAGTAACACATTCACATCATTACTAATCTTACCTACTTAGGTCACATGTGGAATACTACTTAGCAATCAGCAAAGAATAATTCTACAAGTTAGCAACAAATTATTCAACTTACACAGGTATGCTGCCAAAACACAAAGTTTTATTTCTTACCTGATTTACGCCCTTTTGCTTGATGCAGTTGTATAAAAAAATAAAGTATAGTAATTTCCCTGAAGAGTTTTCTTCTCTGTCAAGCCCTTTATTCACCAGAAAGGTAAGTCAGAGGAACCTAAGAGCCACAGCTGCTCTGAGGGCTTTGATACCCAATGGCATTTGCCTCCTCCCTTTTTTCAGGCATGCTGGAGAGGCGGGCCCAGCCAGGAGTATATTAACCCCAGCCTTTGGCTAAGGGGTTTATTTTCTCTCTGGAGTCAGAGCTGTCTTCTCATTTAAAGGAAGGGGCTTTTTCAGCTCMTCTCAGGTGTTTTCAAGCAGGTGCTTTTGGCATCTAAAGCAAGAGAGGCTTTGAAGACATGGTGAGGAAGGTAGCACTGAATGCAGTGAGTATTTAAGTTCATTATTTTGGGTTGTATGTTCAGAGTTGGTAAGATGCTTTTGTGCTTTGTAATTTAACAGAATTTGTATTTTGATGTTGGTTTTCTTTTTCTAAGAAGCATTTGAACTTCCTGAAATTCCTGATTGTGTTAAGTGTGGTGCTTGAAACTTTTTCATCAGATTCATCATGTCAAAAAAGAGACCAGCCTCTTGTCAGAGATGACATCCAAAGCTGAGGCTTCCAGTAAGTAAGGTGAGGATCATTACAAGAAGGAGAGTGAGCAGGGCACTAGGTTAGGAATTACAGGGGGGTGGGGTGAGGGGTTGAAGGCAGCACAGTGGGAAATAGTGTCCATTGAGGGGCCCCGTAAGACCTTTCCTCAAGACCAACAGGTGCATTTATGTGTCCTAAGGCGCACAAATACCTCCCCTCCTCACAGTAACAGCACATAATTCTACCTCTTGGTAACCCAGGTGTCCATCATAATGACAGCCACAGCCTTCAAGTGGGGATGAAGCTGGAGACTTAAAGGCCTAAGTGCACTTAGGAAATGGCAAGTAGCTGGATTGTGGGGATTTTTCCCACGTGCCACTAAACTCATGCATTGACTTTGGTTTTCTTTTTCATAGCCAACTAAGGAGCTCACCAGCCATCCCGGGGCCTTCCGAGAGAGCCGAGGCAGACTCCCTTTGTGTCCGGCGTGGATTCCTGTTGCCGGCCGTCCAAAAGATAAGTTGGGGGCCATAACCCAGGGATGGGACGATAGCAGGGTAGCAGGCCAGAAGTTCCTGTGAGAGATCTAAAAATTAGCTCAGGGAAGAAGATGTTCTCTGAGGGACTTCTTAGTAGAGCCAGAGGCAGCAGCAGCTTTACTTTGTTTGCAACCATAAGGATGCACAGCACGGAGCAGTTCCAGTTTGTGTCACGTTGTCTGGCGTCTTTTGTCGYCTGCTCTGTCTTTGGGATGTCTCAGGTCAATTATCTCTGTCTGTTGTGCTTTATTGCGAGCGTCGGTTGGCATCTCTGGGTTCTCAAATATTTGCGCTTCTCGGTCCAATACCAGCGTGATTTGTTCTTATTCTTGTCTCAGCTGTGTCTTGGAACCGCATATTGGAAGTGTGGAGTCAGATGTGTTTTGAGGCCTTGTTCCCGGCTGTATTGCCATCCATCCTTTCCAGGTGTGAGTTGTAACATCTTAGGGCTTGTAAGGATGCATGGAGCATTCTGAACATAGCATTATCTCACAGCCATCTTGATCATTGTGACTGACCGTTCTTGTAACAGATTGCTAATGTTCCACTCAGCTCATGCATTGATGTTTGGCGTTCTTTTTTGTAGTAGACTAAGAGAGAACTGCCTGGTGACAGCAGGAACTTCCGAGATGTCAAGGAGGTGTTCTTTGTCACCAGACACGGATTCACATCCCTGGATGTCTAAGGGATAAGTCAAGCACTATTACTCACAGAGGGGATGGAAGCCGGGTGCCAGGCTAGGACTCGCCGGGAGGGATTTTTGTATTAGCTTTGGACATGGGGATGTCCAAAAAAGGGCCCCTTAGGTCACATAAAGGGAGAGCCTGACTTTTGATGACAACGCAGAGGTGCGCAGGGCAGGGCGGTCCTGGTGTGTGTCGCATCACTTGTCTACCGTCCGTTCCCTGTCTTTTGTGTGTCTTGGCTTGTATATCTTTTGCCTTACCCCTTTGAGGGGATTATCTAAAAGGCCAGGCCATCCTTACCATCCCTGATCTCCGTGTTCCTCTGCTTGGCGCCGATATCTTTGAACCTTCAATGCCTGAGCTCAGGTGTGCATCAGAATCTTTGCATCTCTTTAGAAGCATCCAGTTGGAAGCCTTTTACAGTCTTGTTCTAAGCTGTATCAACAGCTGTACATGGCAGTGATCCATTATAGCAGGCTAGGACTTGTAAGAGTTTGCGGTCGGAATCTTCTCCCTATCTTTGCGATTCCCAGGCATCCATCTTTGCCATTTTGGCGAGCTTTTCATAATGTGATCATGTTAGCATCTTCTGCCGGAGTGTTTTGGGCCTGGTTAGCTCACCATCAGTCTCACCTGGGCCATCTCATTCCGCATCCTCTCGATCATTGCAGTCATCTCACTGAGAGTTTTCTCTCATTGTCGTGTCCCCTTGTTGCACATCCTGTCTTATGTCTCTCTATGTCTCTGTGTGTGTTTGGCCTGGAGCTGCAGGTACAGATGTGATGTACTTCGATCAGAGAGGGGAGGTTGTAGTTTTTCAATGTTTCAATGTGGTTTTTGGCACTTGAGAAACGATTCACCGAAGATCCCCATCTGTATCTGTGCTGGGAATGGTGAAAGTGTGGTGCTCCCAGTTATGGCGTGGGTGGCTGTTGTGGTGACGCCAGGTCAGGGCTTCCACTCTATCCCAAAGAGCACCTACCTCCAGCCTGTGTGTCCCCTCAAAAGCAGGTACTGACGGTGTGCCTGTCCCCTCCAGCTCCTCAGCCCATGTGGCCTGTGGCCTGTGTCCTGTCATGGCCACCCTGAGCCCAAAGAGGCCCATGTGGTGCTCCCAGGCTTGTCACTTCCTCCTGGGATTGCTGTGGTACCCCCTGCTCTGCCTAATGTTACCCTCTGAAGCAGGGGCATCCCTCTGCCTCAGGAATGTCCATCTGATGTGCCACAAATGAGGGGCACCGTGTAGTGTAGGTCTGCATGGGGGTCCCTCCTGCCTTCCCCGGTCTCCTGGCAGGAAGGATCCCGCAAAGCGCTGACCCCCCACAACAACATAAAAGGTCCTAGTGTCACTAAGCAGCCTGACATCCCCCCAGCCATCAGCAGAGGCAAGATGAGACCAGACCACTTGCTTGGCAAGAAGTTGCCAGAACCTTTCTGTCTTCCCCATATTCCCTATGATCATGGTGTGGTCCCTGTGAGAAAGTCAGGGGATTAGTGAAGGAATAAAAATAAAAAAAATGTAGAGTAAGCATTTTTATTGCGGGCAAGTGCCTGTCAACATAGTGGTGAAGATTGTGTAGAGCCCCTGTGCTGTCAGACACTCCCCAAGATCTGTCTGCCAGGTAGAGAGAAGGGCATGTGGCTGCCATCATTGTTTTGGGCAAAGAACAGTTTTCAGCTGGTTATAGGTTTTACATCCTTTAATATCATTGCTGCAATATTTGTTTATATTTGGTGCCCTGAACCAGCACTTCCAGCTGTCATGCTGGGTAGTGAAAAATTAAAATCAATGCAAACAAATTATTTCTATGATTGATACCAATATAGCTTGCTGTCCCTAATCCCACCAAACAGGTTTCTACAAAGGTTTAAATGGTCGGGTTTTCCCTCTCACAAAGCCCTACTGAAGTGAGTGAGGTAACACACATGTGATGTACTGTATCTTCTGTGTTGTTATTAAGCCTTGCCAGATGGTTTTGATTAGGTCAAGTTGCATTTGCAAGTGTGTCCATGACAGGAGGGTGGAGATGTTTCCTACCTGTGGAAAAGAGCCATTGTTCCATGCCAGGTGCCCAGAGCCAAATGTGGGATTCTGCATCCTAAAATTGTGAAAATGGCAGTATTTCTGCCAGACTAAAGCTGCCAGGAACTAGGCCTGTGGTTGGCCTTGGAGTCCTGGGACCCTTGTCCAAACTCTGTGCAAGGCTGTAGGGTGGAAATATTTCCTACCTGTTGAAAGGAGACACCAGTTAAAGCCAGGTTCTGTTTTGGGATGAGTGAGCAGCAGGAAGAGGGAGAGAGAACACACTGCTGATCCATCAGGGAAACCTTTCCAGGTAAGATATGTCAGAGTCCTATTTTAAAGACTTAATATAGCCCCTGTTTCTTACGGCAAGTAAGAAAAATAGATCTATGGCGTGCTCCTGCTAAGTTCTAAACAAATGAGCAGTGAAGCTGCTGACATTTAAACTGAAGTGCTTTCAGCAGGCCTTGAGAAGGATCCTGTCAGACTGCAGTGTATTTGGATAACCTAATACAACAGGTGTGCTGACCAGAGATGTGCTAAACGCACCAAGGAAAGCAAAGTGTCGCTCAGGTGTTTTGGTCACAGCAACACGAGTTAAACCACACAGAACACTTCCAGCAGAAGCGTGGCCTGGGCTGCTCGCACATTGAATGATTATACTACCTCCATACTCTTTCTTTGAGCCTCTTCCTTGCTTCCCTCTGACCTGGCTGACTGGAACAGCACATGGAACAGATACTGACACGCACCCACCATCTGAGCTGTGCAGCACTTCCTACTCAGGCTGAGCTAAACCCTCTGAACCATCTCGCAGTGTGTCACATAGGGCACAGGGGAGGAAGGGGACTGCAGTTATCCTTCCCTCCCCAAAATGAGACATGAGCTTCCCTGAAGATGGCATTTAAAAGATCAGTAAAGCTGTATTTTTTTTCTTAGGCCATTTCAAATTTCTGTACATGGACATTTCAGGAGGTGCAATTCGGGAAGGCTCTCAGAACTGAGCCACATGAATCAGGTTAATGCTAAAGTGAATTTCAGTAGGCTGTGCATGGGTTAAACAGCCTACATACAGGAAAAATATATGTTCAGGTCTAAGGCTAAACATGTTATTTAGTGTCCAGTATTTAATCAAAAATTTGGAAAAATGTTTTGAGATCAGCAGAGCCAAATTTGTAATCTAAGAAGTGGTAGCACCATCATCCAAACCCCCTAAGTTTTTAACAGTTTAAAGTGATGCTGGATTGAAATGGATACAGGCTTGATGTGCCAATTTTTCTATCTATTCAGCCATATTTTAATAACATGGAAAATGTTCTCTGAGGTAAAGTACTTCATGAACTTTTTCTTTCTACCCAGACCTGGAAGTTTGTACAGCGCCAGACTGGCATCTTCTGGCTGGATTCTGTGACATGGTGACCAAGATGGAGAAGTAGCACTTCATACGTCCTTCCTGAGCACTGGCAATTGCAGTCTTTTAAAGATGCAATAAAAAGAACACATATCAGTTGGGAAGAGCAAGTAGAAAAAGTAAAAAACATCTGCAATTTTTTTGTTGTCCATTTATGATTGTCATCTTCCAGCCAGTAAGAAAAGTATCAGGATGTAAGGAATTTAGGGAATGAAATGGAAATAAAATAGAAGGGGGATCAAAGCAAAAGGCCAGTGGTAAATATTCTGTGGGAAACTGTGCCTATGCATGAGAGAGAGAAAGAAGCAGCAGTTTCCTGAATAAAGTCACAGAAGACAATTCCCACTGCCTACTTCTAGCTGAGTGTGCACATTTACTAGGATGTAACAGAGCACTTGTAATTCCCAGGACCTTGCTTTGCAAATGCAGAAATGTCCCAAAACCTCGCAATCCGGTTTTTTAATTTCGATCAGGCGCTTAAAGTACTCACCCATAGCGCGGGGTCCTGATTTGTTCCGTACAAAAGATGGCGGCGGCCGGAAAAGCATAGGCGCGTCCATTAATATGGCGGCGCCCATTTCGCACATGCGCAGTGCAGTGGACTACCAAAATGGCGTCGGCATCACTGGAGCATGCGCAGTACAGTGGACTACCAAAATGGCGTTGGCATCATTTGCGCATGCGCAGTGCAGTGGACTACCAAAATGGCGTCGGCATCATTTGCACATGCGCAGTGCAGTGGAGTGCCAAAATGGCGCCGGCCCCATTGGCACATGCGCAGTGTTGCCGAGTTAAAAAATGGCGGCCGCGGGGTCTTCTCTGAGGGAATATGCGTCCACTGTGCCGCCTGCACGAAATGCGGAGTCCGAGGGTGCCACCGGCGCATTTTCCGGGCTTTGCGGGCTTGTGCTGAAGCGTGCGGTGCTGTGGACGGCGCGGGGGGCTGGCGGGATCCGCGTGTGCCGGGGCGGGCACCGGCGCGGTCGATTATAT
>NW_026626499.1:0-6594 GCF_030028575.1 Malurus melanocephalus
CAGCCACAAGCCCCCAGAGCAGTCCCATAAGAAAATCCCTTTTCCTGGGGATCAGCTCCCTGCAGAGGCTCTGCCCCAGCTGTAGGACACAGCCCTGGCTCTCAAACCAGCCAAGAGCAGCCTTTCCCAAGAGCAAAAGAAGGGAAAGGATCCTCCCCTGCTGCTTTCTCCAGCTCTCACACAGAATCCACCAGGCAGCTGCACTTTGGGGTTCTGGGGCTGCAGCAGGTCCCCACTCGGGGTGACAATGCTGAGAAATGGGACAGCCCCTCCTTCCCCTGCTCTGAGCTCCCGGGGGTATCCAGGGTGCATTTTGACCACTGTGCATCCACCCCACTGCCCCCACAGCCATCAGCCCCAACAACAGCCAGAGCTGTGATCCCTCCCAGCCTCCAGGAGCCCTGCCAAATGTTGGAGCAAGAAACTCGGGATCTRCCCTTGGTTTGGGARGAAGGAATCRTGCTGTACTCCCTGCAGGCAGAATYACCAGAGCACCTCTGTCTGCTAATTAAAGGAGTAACAGCCASAGATTTCACCTCTTTCTTGCAAAGTGCAAATTCCATCATAGGTGAAAAGTGAYCATTTGTATTTGCTCAGAGATCTTYCCCCAAAGTCTTTRCAACCAATGGACATTGCAGATAAAATATTGTAAAACAATCCCTTTTTCTTTGCCAAATTATTTTTTTGTACTTTTCTGMATCCATGACAAAGAAAATCACATATATTTGGGTATTTCTTGTTACAAGAGAAAAATCTTTATTCCCACTTACCTGCATCCCCAGTAACTGTGAGTTCCAACAGTGTTACTCCACTTATAATTCAGACTTTTCCAGGTAAAATGAGCAGCAAATCAGTTCTTCCTACAGCGCCCTTTGAATTGTGCTATTATCCCACACACAGCAGGTGCCAATTTTTACAAAATCATGAAGTATCACAATTACAAGCAGAATTACTTGTTAAAATTTGTTGTAAAATTACTTGTTAAAAGAAGCAGGTAAACAGCAAACAGGAATGCTGATTACCCAACAAATGTGGCAAAAAGGAAAAATGTCTGCATCTGATGAGACCTGAATAATATTTTTCATTCTGTGGGCAAGATGCATCTCTTCAAAATGTAATGTTTWGTTCAGAATATTTTTAAAGGCTATTATTTTAAAGGGTTCTTAAGTTACCAGTGTAAGTATTTTTCCTGTGAAACATTTACAGATGCAATAATTAACCACAGTGGCATTTAAAAACAGAGATGTTGCATCCATTTACACCATTTACAGTCTGATTTATGTTAAAATTTTCATCCCTGCCCCCCTTGCACCGGGAAGGCATGGAGGGGTGGGGAGGGATGACCTGGGAGACAGGTTTGCAGAAGGAATAACAGGTGTCTCAAAATGTCTGGTTTTTCCCTCTCCTTGTAAATTTTTCCCTATCTCTGTTCCCCTCCCTGGTGCAGCAGTTTTTTCGCAGTTTTTAGTAATAAATCTACTTTGCAACTTAAGTTATTCAGCCTGTCTGACCATTTTCCAGAGCATATACATATCTTTCTCTCAATCATGTTATCTTATCTAAAAGCCATAAATTTTAGTGTTAATTGGGCTTTTGCTCTCCCTTCTCCCTCTCCGGTGGCGGGGACGGAACGTCATGGGTGCTTTGGCTTTTGGTCAAGTTCAAACCACGACATTTTTGGTGTGTTGGCCGGGAAAAACTGGAAAAATGGGAAAAATAGAACTCAAACTACAACAGTCTGCTGGAATTGCTGTCCATCTCCTGAAACCACAAACTGCATCCTGACACCCAGGAATCACAGCCAGAATGGAAAGCTTTCTCCTTTTTTAAAAAAAAAAAAAAATCAGCAAATCACTCCTCCAGTTCTGTTATCACCCCCGCCCACAGGAATAAGGGAACAGGGTTGATGTGACCTCAGTGGAATCCCCCGCTCTGTACCCGCCCTACATAGTCCATAAACCTCTCCCCTGCCCTGCCCTTCCTCTCAGCTTTTTTCTCTCTGTATTATTGTATATTTGCATSCCTGTTTATAAATCATTTCCCTCGTATTAACCAAAACATCAGGTGCTAGAAAACAACACGGCTGCAAAAATGCGACTGAAACTCATCCTGCTTCATGAAGCCACTGTCCCTGCCAGAAGCTGTTACTGTGACTCTCATTTACCAGGGATAAATGATGTAAAGGTAATTTTGCCCCAATTTGTCACCATCAGCTGAATGCAGGAGGTGGCCCAGTGTCACCCAGCCAGGTCTCACGTGGGAAATGACACAAGACTCAATGACAACTTTTCCTCCTATAGAAGAACCACACGAATATCTGTGTAAGGGCCCCAAATGGTGAAATGGGCAGAAGAAGGAAAAGAGTACAAGTCCCCTAAGGAATGTTAAGGAAATATTCCTGTCTGAAACTAAATGTTTATTTACTGGAATKAAGTATTTATTTGAAGATAAATTGKAGCCAAGTAGAAGATTTACAGACAGAAGGAAAATGTCACAGGGGGGCAGAYTGGCTGTCCCCTCCCCTGCCTTTGCCACTGGCTGTTGGTGCTTTCAGGGAACTCTGCAGGAGCTCCCTTTGGGATACAAACCCTGAATGTTCTTTGTTATAAACTGAGGGAGCTCCTCTGCTCAGCAGCTACAAGGAAACTTCTCATTCTCCAGCACACCTAAAAACTCCAAAGGACAAACACCACCTGAGCTAGGACAGCTCAGCTTCAAACAACTTTTCAAATACCGTTTTGGATCATTTTTGTGCAGGAAACTTAGGAATCGAGAACAGGAGGAACTATGCAAAATAATGAACATGGCAACATTTTATATGGCTGACCATAGTTTGACACTCAGAAAGTCTAAAGCTGCCCTTCCACATGGAGCTGCACGTCAGCCAGTTCCCTCTGGGCCAGGAGATGATTCCTGGTGTTGGATAATAAAGAGCACACATCCCAAAAGTGCACAACCCAGTTCTTGGTCAGTGCTCTGTCYCCCACGGGACAGGGGAAGGAGTGGGAAACACCAGAGAGGAAAAAMCCCCAGGCTGGAGCAGAGACAGAGCAATCACTCACCAGCGACTGTCACAGCAAAGCACACTCACCCTGCAGGATCTGACTTCATTTTTTGCCAATTAACTTCAATTATCCCTACCCCTTCCTATCCCCACAGGTTACACTCAGTCCCCAGGTGGATGGTTTCCTCTCTCATGCACACACACTGCTATTACAGTTTATTTTTTTCCTGAAAAGCACAGAAAAAGACAGCTTCTCCCTATTGCACAGTAATATCAATTTTTCTGTGTAACTGTGGGGTTTTTTTGTTCACCTACTTGTAGCCTGACAGGAATGGGAGAAGTATGTTCAAGCAAAGCAATTTTAAAAATAAAGAGACAGATTACTCATATCGTTACAGACAGCTGATAATGAACACACAGAGGAGGAGAATCTGACAGGAGCGGTGAACACACTCCTGAAAAYGGGAAAGACAGAGGAGAAAGAAGGCTCCTGGTCTACTGGAGCTGATACCTTAATTAGGCAATTATAGCTATTAAACACTGCCAAAGCTCCAGGCCTGGCTGAATCACAACGGAGAAATCAGTAGAAAAGCGGTGAGGGGAAAAGGAAAGCCCTCTGCAGGATTTGTGATAACTCACTGAGGAGGGAAAAGAGTCTTTGAGAACTAGAGCAGCAGTTAATATAATTCTTTTTCCTTTAAAAGGCTCCAAGACCACAGAAAGCCCAAGCTTCTTATCCTGCACTCAGTTATGCAGAAGACAGAAAATAATAAAGCAGATTTTGAAATGCCTGCCTTGGAAGCCCATGACAGAAGGCTGAACACAGAGCAAAAGGAGGTCAGGGCAGACACTCGACTCRAATTCCTTTCATATGTTACTCACCTGGAGACAGTCCCAGCCTAATGGACAATTTATCTGGAACCCAGAAAAGCATTTGGTGGCTCAGCACAAAGCAGATTGATTTGCAGAGGGGGAGATCATGTTTGCAAAGGACTGACAGAACAAATTCCAGCAGATTGCCAGACACACAGAGCAGCAAGGAGCTGCTCAGGTGCTCACAAATTCAGATTATTTTCTAGACTCCTGACCTTGGCATGTTGTGTTCAAAATASTTTTGCTTGCTGATGGCACACAATTTCTGAGGCACCAGAAACAGGGAGAAAGAGAAAATCATTTCAGAGTGCCCCAGATAATTGAGGTTTATGGCCTTACCCAGGCACCTGAAAAATCTCCACTGCACTGGAAAATGACCACAAGGAAAACATGCACAGTRGGAAAAACTGGAATGTGTTGTGCATGACACAAAGGATCCTCTTCTAACTCATTGCAGAGAAAAATTAAACAAGCTGTGGGGTGTTTATAGTGAAAAGGATATAGAAGAGGAAATAACTCCAGAAATGCAACATGGGATGTCTTTTAAGAGGGTCACAACCAAGAAAGTTACCGAGAGATTTCACTGGTCCAATATTGGCTGATAAATCTCTAAAAATAAAACGCAACTTTGATTAAATGCTCAAGAATGTTGTGTTTTTTAAACATCAAAGATTTGTGAATTCTCTATGGAAGAGAGACAACCTCTGGGTTTAAAAATGTAACCACTTGTTACTTTAACTTCTGTACCCTGGATGAATATCAAAATGATTAAATGGCATGCTGTTGAATTCTTGTTTCTTTAAAAGTTCTGATTTCAGGGTTGATTTTGCACTGAGTTTTAATTTTAGGAATAAAATTTTGATCTTGTCCACATTATGCAGGGACAAGATGAGAGAGAAATGTGAGGAAATAATAGATTCAAGTATTTGGCACCATAACTTAGGGGAAATTATAGAGTTATAGAGTAGGTAATTTCTTGGGATTMCTGAAGAGAAAGCAAAAATTTGATGTTAAAAAAAAACAAAAAAAACCCCTGCCTGTGACTGGAACTAATACAAGGGAAAAAATGGCAGTTTTCCTATTGTGGTATAATACACAGAGCATCCATCCTTTAAATAGATCCAGCACAAAAATAAATGAGGAATAGTGAGTAAGGTGATGCTGAGTTTGTGGCTGGAGGGGTAAAATGGTTGGGTTTGGGATTTGAAAAACTGAAAGTATATTAACTGGGGCAAAAGGGATGTTCTGATGAACCTACAGCTTTGTCTTTTCCTATAAAGATATTCCCATGTATTTCTAATTTTTCTGTAGCCAGACAAAAGGATTTCCTGCCCCAGTACCACAGGGAAGAGCCAAGGGCTGATTTGAGCAGCCTCAGACACAGCCTCTGCCCAGGAACTCCTTGCTTCTAGGAAAAGGCTTCAGTCAAAAACTTTTTTAGGGCAAGTTTTAAATTGCTGGTTGTGTGTCTGCTGATTTAACTGGGTTTTGTGTCCTCACCTTCACTTCTAAAGGTGATTAACACCTTTCAAGTGCTAATTTTGGCAAAGCTGTAGCCTGAGGAGTTTCAAATATACTTAAAAACATATTTTGATATAAACTGTGTTGACAAAGTCAAATATATACCAGCTAAGGGAAATTAACCTTCAAGGGATACTAGAAWACCAGCAAACCACCAGGGTATGCAAGAGATTAGATAAACTGTAGTTTAATTATGTGACAATAATTCACCTCATTAATCTCTTAGGAAACAATAATCACAACAGTTAAATACTGTAATTAACAAACCCTCTTTCAAACTTACTTTTAATTTTGTACGACTTTGCAATATTATCCAATGCAATTATATAAAAGATAAATGAAAGRAAAAAGCAAATATTCAGTTGTCTGGAGAAGAACATCCAAAATGTCCCCACCTCTTCCACCTGTGACATGAAAGGAACAAGGCCAGCGCTACTTGGAATTATCTCTGTCCCAAAAAGTGGAGCCACAGTGGCTCCAATTCATCTGCAAATCATTTCAAGATCTCTCAATTCACACTCCAGCCGTGGCAGTGCTCTGTGGATGTGCCTGGCTCTCTCTGCTGTCAGCATTCCTCACTCAAGCACACTCCCTGGGAGGTTTGGGTTACACACTGCAGCTCAGTGATGGTGATTTCATGTGCTTTTAGGGGGGTTTGCCCTTCTCTTGGGCTACAYAACTGTTTCCTAAATTGCATGCAGAAAGAAATCTGTCTGTCCCTGCCCTTGGCAAAAGCCTGAAATCCCCAGCCCTTCCTTAGCTATTGGCAGTGTCAGGATTGCCCTGGCAGGCACAGAGAGGGCACAGGGATCCCGTGGAGCAGGAGATGCCAGGGTGTGCAGAGAACATTTCCCCATGGTTGCAGAGTCTGCCTGGGGCAGCTCATGGGGGAATGCTGGGTCAGGCAAACTGCAGCAGGGAATTCTGCAGGAAAAATAAAATGTGTGGCCAATCTGAGGGTTGCTGCCTTACCCAGGGCTTGGTCAGGAATCAAAAATGTAACAGTGATAGTGATTCCTCAGGATTTCAGTTTCTCTATTTCCCTGTCTCTGTACCCCTGTGATTGTTCAGTGTTTAACTCCAGAYTCCACAGACAGTGCTGAGCTCCGGCTCTCCCATTTTTACACAAAACAATTCCTCTGYAGCCCCAAACTCAAGGACACCTCCCTGGGCCAGGCCCCAAGAGATGGAAACAA
>NW_026626500.1:0-2200 GCF_030028575.1 Malurus melanocephalus
CCGCGGCCTGGCCGGAGGCGGCCGTGCCCCAAGGCCGAGGCCATCGCCGGCCGCGAGAGGGAAGTGGTCAAGGCGTGGCCGGAGCTGCTGACCGCTTGCGAGGAGTGTGGCGTGAGAGTGGCCGGAGCGGCCGAGAGGGTTCGGTTCGCGGCCGCGGCCAAAGAGTGGACGGAGTGGGTGGACACGGCGGTGAGGCAGATGGACAGTGCTGAGCGGCCCAGGTGAGGGGGCTGAGTGACCATTGAGTGACCGCTGAGTGACCGCTGAGTGACCACTGAGTGACCACTGAGTGAGTGACCACTAAGTGACCATTGAGTGACCATTGAGTGACCATTGAGTGAGTGACCACAAGGATCCTGTTCTGAGCGACCATTGAGTGACCACTGAGTGAGAGAGTGATCATTGAGTGACCAATGGTTAAAAGAGTGACCATTGAGTGACCATTGAGTGAGAAAGTGACCATTGAGTGACCAATGAGTGAGAGAGTGACCATTGAGTGAGTGACCACAAGGATCTTGTTCTGAGTGACCATTGAGTGACCATTGAATGACCATTGAATGGCTGAGCACAAAGATCTTGGTCTGAGTGACCACTGAGTGACCATTGAGTGACCACAAGGATCTTGGTCTGAGTGACCATTGAGTGACCATTGAGTGACCATTGAGTGACCATTGAGTGAGTGACCATGGCCTGGATGGACAGCGCTGACCAGCCCAGGTAAGACACATGAGTGACCATTGAGTGACCACCGAGTGGCCATTGAGTGACCATTGAGTGACCATAAGGGTTTGGATCATCTGAGTGACCACTGAGTGACCAATGAGTGACCATGGCCTGGATGGACACGGCCGTGCTGCAGATGGACAGCGCTGACCAATCCAGGTAAGAGGACTGAGTGACCGCTGAGTGACCACGGGGTGGGTGAGTGACCACTGAGTGACCACAAGCACTTTGGTCCACCCGAGTGACCACTGCATGGTCCGTATTCAATGTCCACTCCATTGTCCATCCCGAAGGTCCGGCCCATCCCGAAGGTCCATCCAATGTCCACCCTGAGGATCCACACCCACTGACCATCGCCAAGGTCCACTCACTGTCCACTCTGTGTCCACTCTGTCCACCCCAATGTCCACTCAATGTCCACCCCAATGTCCACCCCAATGTCCACTCAGTGTCCACCCCGATGTCCACCCAATGTCCACCCAATGTCCACCCAATGTCCATCCCAATGTCCACTCACTGTCCACTCTGTGTCCACCCCAATGTCCACCCCAATGTCCACCCCATGTCCACCCCAATGTCCACTCAATGTCCACCCCACTGTCCATTCCATTGTCCACCCCAATGTCCACCCCAATGTCCACTCCATGTCCACCCCACTGTCCACCCCAATGTCCACTCACTGTCCACCCCAATGTCCACCCAATGTCCACCTCAATGCCAACTCAGTGTCCACTCACTGTCCACCCCAATGTCCACCCCATTGTCCACCCCAATGTCCACTCAATGTCCACCCCAATGTCCACTCAATGTCCATCTCAATGTCGATTCCATTGTCCACTCCTTGTCCACTCACTGTCCACCCCAATGTCCACCCCAATGTCCACCCCAATGTCCACCCATTGTCCACTCACTGTCGACCCCATTGTCCACTCAATGTCCACTCAGTGTCCACCCCAATGTCCACCCCATTGTCCACTCAGTGTCCACCCCAATGTCCACTCACTGTCCACCCCAATGTCCACCCCAATGTCCACCCCAATGTCCACCCCAATGTCCACCCAATGTCCACTCACTGTCCACTAAGTGTCCACTCATTGTCCACTCACCGTCCACTCCAATGTCCACTCACTGTCCACCCAATTTCCACCCCAATGTCCACTCAGTGTCCACTACAATGTCCACTCAATGTCCACCCCAATGTCCACTCAGTGTCCACCCCAATGTCCACTCACTGTCCACTCAATGTCCATCCCAATGTCCATCCCAATGTCCACTCCATGTCCACCCCATTGTCCACTCATTGTCCACCTCAATGTCCACTCACTGTCCACTCAATGTCCACTCAATGTCCACTCAATGTCCACCCCAATGTCCACTCAATGTCCACCCTAATGTCCACTCAGTGTCCACCCCAATGTCCACTCAATGTCCACCCCAATGTCCACCCCAATGTCCACTCTGTCCACTCAATGTCCAC
>NW_026626500.1:4239-6707 GCF_030028575.1 Malurus melanocephalus
TGGTGGACAATGGGTGGACAGTGAGTGGACATTGGGGGGGACATTGGATGGACATTGGGGTGGACATTGGGTGGACAGTGAGTGGACATTGGGATGGACAATGGGTGGACATTGAGGTGGACAGGGGGTGGACATTGGGGTGGACAATGGGAGGGAGTGGACATTGGTTTGGGTGGTCATCAGATGGTGGATGGACATTGGGATGGACATTGGGGTGGACATTGGGGTGGACACTGGGTGGACAATGGGGTGGAGAATGGAGTGGACATTGGGTGGACAATGGGGTGGACATTGGGATGGACATTGGGATGGATACTGAGTGGACAGTGGGTGGACAATGGGTGGACAATGGTGTTGGTGGTCATCAGATGTTGGGTGGTCATTTGGATGGACAATGGGGTGGACAGAGGGTGGAAAATGGGTGGACATTGGTTTAAGTGGTCATCAGATGTTGGGTGGACATTGGGTGGACAATGAGTGGACAGTGGGGTGGACAGTGGGTGGACAATGGGGTGGACAGTGGGGTGGACAATGGGTGGACATTGGGATGGACATTGGGGTGGACATTGGGGTGGACATTGGTTGGACAATGGGGTGGACATTGGGGTGGACATTGGGATGGACAGATGGACATTGGGATGGACATTGGGATGGACAATGGGTGGACATTGAGTGGACATTGGGGTGGACATTGGGGTGGACATTGGGACGGACATTGGGTGGCCATTATGTGGTCACCACATTAAAATGACCACTGTCCACCCAAACTCCGGCCACTCCCCCCCTCCCCCCAATGTCCAGCGCGCGAAGTCCACCAGTTCGCCGCCGAGGCCGGAGTGGCCGAAGCCTGGCTGACCGCTCAGGAGCCGCTGCTCCGGACACAGGAAGTGGGCAGCAGCGTGGACGAGGTGGAGACTCTGCTGCGGCGGCACGAGGCCTTCCGGTCAGCGGCCGCGGCCTGGGAGGAGCGCTTCGGCCACTTGCGCCGGCTGACCACTGTGAGTGACCAATGGGATGGTCAGTGAGGGACAGGGATGGTCAGTGAGGGACAGGGTTGGTCAGTGGCCTGGGAGGAGCGCTTCGGCCACTTGCGCCGGCTGACCACTGTGAGTGACCGCTGGCATGGTCAGTGAGGGACAGGGATGGTCAGTTTGACAGAGTGACCACTGTGAGTGACCCAGAGAGTGACCATTGTGATGGGAGTGACCACTGTGAGTGACCCAGAGAGTGACCATTGTGATGGTCAGTGAGGGACAGGGATGGTCAGTGAGGGTCAGTGGTCTGGGAGGAGCGCTTTGGCCACTGTGAGTGACCCAGGGAGTGACCACTGTGATGGTCAGTGATGGTCAGTGATGGTCAGTTCGACAGACTGACCACTGTGAGTGACCCAGAGAGTGACCACTGTGATGGTCAGTGATGGTCACTGATGGTCAGTTCGACAGACTGACCACTGTGAGTGACCCAGGGAGTGACCATTGTGATGGTCAGTGAGGGTCAGGGATGGTCAGTGGCCTGGGAGGAGCGCTTCGGCCACTGTGAGTGACCCAGGGAGTGACCACTGTGAGGGACAGGGATGGTCAGTGAGGGTCAGTTCCGGTCAGCGGCCGCGGCCTGGGAGGAGCGCTTCGGCCACTTGTGCCGGCTGACCACTGTGAGTGACCCAGAGAGTGACCACTGGGATGGGAGTGACCACTGTGAGTGACCCAGGGAGTGAGCATTGTGATGGTCAGTGAGGGACAGGGATGGTCAGTGTGGGATAGTGATGGTCAGCGGCCTGGGAGGAGTGCTTTGGCCACTGTGAGTGACCACTGGGATGGTCAGTGAGGGACAGGGATGGTCAGTGAGGGTCAGTTCCGGTCAGCGGCCGCGGCCTGGGAGGAGCGCTTCGGCCACTTGCGCCGGCTGACCACTGTGAGTGACCATGGGAGTGACCATTGTGATGGTCAGTGATGGTCAGTGATGGTCAGCTCCACAGACTGACCACTGTGAGTGACCCAGAGAGTGACCACTGTGATGGTCAGTGAGGGACAGGAATGGTCAGTGAGGGTCAGTGATGGTCAGTGAGGGACAGGAATGGTCAGTGGCCTGGGAGGAGCACTTTGGCCACTGTGAGTGACCGCTGTGATGGTCAGGGATGGTCAGTGATGGTCAGTGAGGGTCAGTTCCACAGAGTGACCACTGTGAGTGACCCAGAGAGTGACCACTGTGATGGTCAGTGTGGGACAGGGATGGTCAGTGGGCTGGGAGGAGCACTTTGGCCACTGTGAGTGACCACTGGGATGGTCAGTGAGGGACAGTGATGGTCAGTGAGGGTCAGTTCCACAGACTGACCACTGTGAGTGACCCAGGGAGTGACCATTGTGATGGTCAGTGAGGGACAGGGATGGTCAGCGGCCTGGGAGGAGCGCTTTGGCCACTGTGAGTGACCACTGTGATGGTCAGTGATGGTCAGTGAGGGTCAGTTCCAC
>NW_026626501.1:0-6560 GCF_030028575.1 Malurus melanocephalus
TTCCCGTGCCGTTAATCCCGGCTTTATCCACCTCTGGAGCTGCTCCATGGCCCCAGAGCCATTCCCGTTCCCTAATCCCGGCTTTATCCACCTCTGGAGCCGCTCCCGGGCCCCAGAGCCCCATCTCGGAGCCGTTCCTGTGCCCTAATCCCGGCTTTATCCACCTCTGGAGCTGCTCCCGGCCCCCAGAGCCGTTCCCGTGCCCTAATCCCGGTTTTATCCACCTCTGGAGCTGCTCCATGGCCCCAGAGCCATTCCCGTTCCCTAATCCCGGCTTTATCCACCTCTGGAGCTGCTCCCGGCCCCCAGAGCCGTTCCCGTGCCCTACTCAACCCTCACTGACGGGAAAAGCTCAGAATGGAGGCATTGATTGGAATCTGCGAGCTGATCTTTGGTAAAGCTGCGATTGATTGGAAGCTGTAAGATGATCTTTGGTAAAGCTGTGAGCTGATCTTTGGTAAAGCTGCCCTGCCCCGTCCCCAGCGATGGCTGCGGCCGCGGGCCGAGCGTTTTCTGGCACCGGGAGCTCTCCCAAACCACAGGGGCAGCGCTCGGAGCTGCGAGCAGCTCGGGATAACCCCGCGGGATAACCGGGCTGTCCCGCTCAGGCTGGGTGGAAAATGCCGCGTTTGTTTTATTTATTTATTTATTTATTTATTTATTTATTTATGGAGCACAAATAGAGCTGGGAGCGGGAGCAGCTCCGGATAACCCCGCGGGATAACCGGGCTGTCCCGCTCGGGCTGGGTGGAAAATGCCGCGTTTGTTTTATTTATTTATTTATTTATTTATTTATTTATTTATTTATGGAGCACAAACAGAGCTGGGAGCTGCCGGCAGCTCAGGATAACCCCGCGGGATAACCGGGCTGTCCCGCTCAGGCTGGGTGGAAAATGCCGCGTTCGTTTGTTTATTTATTTAATTTATGGTGGCCGGGCCAGAGCTGGGAGCAGCTCCGGATAACCCCGCGGGATAACCGGGCTGTCCCGCTCAGGCTGGGTGGAAAATACCGCGTTTGTTTATTTATTTATTAATTTATGGAGGCCGGGCCAAAGCTCGGAGCTGCCGGCAGGTCCGGATAACCCCGCGGGATAACCGGGCTGTCCCGCTCAGGCTGGGTGGAAAATGCCGCGTTTGTTTGTTTATTTATTTATTTATTTATGGAGCACAAACAGCGCTCGGAGCGGGAGCAGCTCCGGATAACCCCGCGGGATAACCCAGCGCCGCTGTCCCGCTCAGGCTGGGTGGAAAATACCGCGTTTGTTTATTTATTTTATTTATGGTGGCCGGGCCAGAGCTGGGAGCGGGAGCAGCTGCTGGGGATCGGCTTTGTTCTGTGAGCGCGGGATGGAGCGCGTTGGTGTCTGCACGGAGCGGGGAGTGTTTGTGTGCACATGGAGCACGTTGGGGTCTGCACAATTGGGATTGCAGAAATATTCGTGTCCGCATGGAGTGGGGAATGTTCATGTCCACACAGAACAGGGAATGTTCGTGTTTGTGTCTCCATGGAGCAGGGAAAGTTTGTGTCCACACAGAGAGGAGAGCGTTGGTGTTCGCATGGAGCGGGGAATATTCATGTGCACACAGAGCACATTGGTGTCTGCACAGAGCAGGGAATGTTTGTGTACACACAGAGTGTTGGTATCTGAACAGAGCAGGGAATGTTCGTGTTCGTGTCTGCACAGAGCAGGGAATGTTTGTGTCCACATGGAACAGGGAAAGTTTGTGTCCACACAGAGAGGGGAGCGTTGGTGTCCACATGGGGCAGGGACTGTTTGTGTACACACGGAGCACATTGTGTCTGCACAGAACGTTGGTGTCCGTACGGAGCGGGGAGTGTTCGTGTCCCCATGAAGCAGGCAATGTTCGTGTACACACGGAGCAGGGAATGTTGGTGTCTGCACGGGGCAGGGAATGTCCGTGGGAGGGAGTGTTGGTGTCCTCACAGAGCAGGGAATGTTCATGTTCATGAGAAGCAGGGAAATGTTCGTGTCTGCACAGAGCGGGGAATGTTCGTGTCTGCACGGAGCGGGGAATATTTGTGTCCACGCGGAGCGGGGAATTTTGGTGTCTGCACAGAGCAGGGAATGTTCGTGTTCCTGTCTGCTCGGAGCGGGGAATGTTGGTGTCCATGGGGAGCGGGGAAATGTTCATGTCCGCACAGAGCACATTGGTGTCCCCATGAAGCAGGGAATGTTCGTGTACACACCGAGTAGGGAATGTTCGTGTACACACGGAGCACGTTGGTGTCTGAACAGAGCACATTGGTGTCCACACAGAGCAGGGAATGTTCATGTCTGCACAGAGCGTTGGTGTCTGCACGGAGCGTTGGTGTCTGAACAGAGCAGGGAATATTCATGTCCCCATGGGGCAGGGAGCATTGGTGTCCTCACAGAGAGGGGAGCGTTGGTGTCTGCACGGAGCGGGGAACGTTCATGTACACACAGAGCGGGGAATGTTCGTGGGAGGGAGCATTGGTGTCTGCACAGAGCAGGGAGTGTTGGTGTCCCCATGGAGCACGGAGCGTTGGTGTCTGCACGGAGCAGGGAATGTTTGTGTCCACATGGAACAGGGAAAGTTTGTGTCTGCACAGAGAGGGGAGCGTTGGTGTTCGCATGGAGCAGGGAATGTTCGTGTCCACACGGAGCGGGGAATGTTTGTGGGAGGGAGCGTTGGTGTCCGCACAGAGCGGGGAATGTTGAAGCAGGGAATGTTGGTGTCTGCACAGAGCAGGGAATGTTGGGGTCCGCACAGAGTGGGGATTGTTCATGTCCGCACGGAGCGGGGAATATCCGTGTTCACACGGAGCAGGGAATGTTCATGTCCTCATGGAGTGGGGAGTGTTTGTGTCTGCACAGAACAGGGAATGTTCGTGCACACGGAGCACATTGGTGTCTGCACGGAGTGGGGAGTGTTCATGTACACACAGAGCAGGGAGTGTTGGTGTCTGCACGGAGCGGGGAGTGTTGGTGTCTGCACAGAACAGGGAATGTTCGGGTACACACGGAGCACGTTGGTGTCTGCACGGAGTGGGCAGTGTTTGTGTCCACACAGAGCAGGGAATGTTCGTGTTCACACGGAGCAGGGAGTGTTCCTGTCCCCATGGAACAGGGAGCATTGGTGTCTGCAATGAGCAGGGAGTGTTCATGTACACACGGAGCACGTTGGTGTCTGCACAGAGCAGGGAATGTTCGTGTACACACAGAGTGGGGAATGTTCTTGTCTGCACAGAGCGGGGAATGTTGCTGTCCCCATGGAGCAGGGAGCGTTGATTCCACACAAAGCAGGGAATGTTGGTGTCCATACGGAGCGGGGAATGTTCGTGGGAGGGAGCGTTGGTGTCCCCATGGAACAGTGAATGTTCGTGTTCATGTACACACAGAGCAGGGAATGTTCGTGTCTGCACGGAGCGGGGAGCGTTGGTGTCCGCACAGAGCGGGGAAATGTTCGTCTCTGCACGGAGCGGGGAATGTTCGTGTCCCCATGGAGTGGGGAATGTTTGTGTCCACACAGAGCAGGGAGCGTTGGTGTCCACACGGAGCGGGGAATGTTCGTGTGCACACGGAGCACGTCGGTGTCTGCACAGTGCGTTGGTGTCTGCACGGAACGGGGAATGTTTGTGTCCGCACAGAGTGGGGAAAGTTCATGTCCACACAGAGCAGGGAGTGTTCATGTACACGTGGAGCACGTTGGTGTCTGCACGGAGCAGGGAATGTTCGTGTCCGTGTCCACACAAGCAGGGAATGTTCGTGTCTGCATGGAGCGGGGAGCATTGGTGTCCCCATGGAGTGGGGAATGTTCGGGTTCCTGTCCGCAATGAGTGGGGAATGTTCGTGTCCCCATGGGGCAGGGAGCATTGGTGTCCTCACAGAGAGGGGAGCGTTGGTGTCCACACGGAGCAGGGAATGTTCGTGTCCATGGGGAGCGGGGAATGTTCATGTACACACGGAACAGGGAATGTTCGTGTTTGTGTCTGCACGCAGGGGGGAATGTTCGTGTTTATGTCCGCACGGAGCAGGGAATATTGGTGTCCCCACGGAGCGTTGGTGTCTGCACAGAACAGGGAATGTTCATGTCCGCACGGAGCAGGGAGTGTTGAAGCAGGGAATGTTCGTGTCTGCACAGAGTGTTGGTGTCTGCACAGAGCGGGGAATATTCATGGGAGGGAGCATTGGTGTCCACACAGAGCACATTGGTGTCCGCACAGAGCAGGGAATGTTTGTGTGCACACGGAGCGGGGAATGTTCGTGTACACGCAAAGTGGGTGTCCATATGGAGCAGGGAATGTTCGTGTCTGCATGGAGCAGGGAGCGTTGGTGTGCACACAGAGCAGGGAATGTTTGTGGGAGGGAGCATCGTTGTCTGCACAGAGTGGGGATTGTTCGTGTCCCCATGGAGCGGGGAATGTTCATGTACACACGGAACACGTTGGTGTCTGCATGGAGTGGGGAGTGTTCATGTCCACACGGAGCGGGGAATGTTTGTGTGCACACGGAGCACGTTGGTGTCTGCACAGAACAGGGAATGTTCGTGTACACATGGAGTGGGGAATGTTCATGGGAGGGAATGTTGGTGTCTGCATGGAGCAGGGAATGTTTGTGTACACCTGGAGCACGTTGGTGTTTGCACGGAGCAGGGAATGTTTGTGTCCATGGGGAGCGCGGAAATGTTCTTATCTGCACGGAGCATTGGTGTCCGCACAGAGCACATTGGTGTCCGCATGGAGCAGGGAATGTTTGTTTCCCCATGAAGCAGGGAATGTTCGTGTACACACGGAACGGGGAATGTTCGTGTACACACGGAGCACGTTTGTGTCTGCACGGAGCAGGGAGTGTTTGTGTACACACAGAGCACTTTGGTGTCTGCACAGAGCGGGAAATGTTGAAGCAGGGAACGTTTGTGTCCGCACGGAGCGGGGAACGTTCATGTCCCCACGGAGCGGGGAAATGTTCGTGGGAGGGAGCGTTTGTGTCTGCACAGAGAGGAGAGCGTTGGTGTCTGCACAGAGTGGGGATTGTTCGTGTCTGCACGGAGCGGGGACCGTTGGTGTCAGCACAAATCGGGGAATGTTTGTGTCCCCATGGAGCAGGGAATGTTCGTGTCCATGTCTGCACAGAGAGGGGAGTGGGAAATGTTGAAGCAGGGAATGTTTGTGTCCATGTCCGCACGGAGCAGGGAATGTTCGTGTACACACAAAGCGGGGAATGTTTGTGTCCGGACAGACCGGGGAGCGTTGGTGTCCCCATGGAGTGGGAAATGTTCGTGTTCGTGTCCGCACAGAGCAGAAAATGTTTGTGTCCACACGGAGCGGGGAGCGTTGGTGTCAGCACAGATCGCAAAACGTTGGTGTCGGTGTCCGCACAGAGCGGGGAATGTTGGTGTCCACATGGAGCGGGGAATGTTGGTGTCTGCACAGAGTGCGTTGGTGTCTGCATAGAACAGAGAGCATTGGTGTCCACACAGTGCAGGGAATGTTCGTGGGAGGGAGCGTTGGTGTCCTCAGGGAGCGGGGATTGTTCGTGTCCGCACAGAGTGGGGAATGTTCGTGTCTGCACGGAGCGGGGAGTGTTGGTGTCCACAGGGAGCACGTTGGTGTCTGCACAGAGCAGGGAATGTTCGTGTTTGTGTCCACACAGATCAGGGAGTGTTGGTGTCCACACAGAGTGTTGCTATCTGAACAGAGCAGAGAATGTTCGTGTACACACAGAGCACGGTGGTGTCCGCACGGAGGGGGGAGTGTTCGTGTCCATGGGGAGCGGGGAAATGTTGGTGTCTGCACGGAGCGGGGAATATTTGTGTCCACTCGGAGCAGGGAATTTTGGTGTCTGCACAGAGCAGGGAATGTTCGTGTTCCTGTCTGCTCGGAGCGGGGAATGTTGGTGTCCATGGGGAGCGGGGAAATGTTCGTATCTGCACGGAGCGTTGGTGTCCGCACAGAGCACATTGGTGTCCGCATGGAGCGGGGAATGTTCGTGTCCCCATGAAGCAGGGAATGTTCGTGTACACACGGAACGGGGAATGTTCGTGTACACACAGAGCACATTGGTGTCTGCACAGAGCGGGAAATGTTGAAGCAGGGAGCGTTGGTGTCCGCACGGAGTGGGGAACGTTCATGTCCCCACGGAGCGGGGAATGTTCGTGGGAGGGAGCGTTTGTGTCTGCACAGAACAGGGAATGTTCGTGTCCGCACGGAGCAGGGAGTGTTGGTGTGCACACGGAGCCGGGAATATTTGTGTCCACATGGAGCGGGGAATTTTGGTGTCTGCACAGAGCAGGGAATGTTCGTGTTCGTGTCTGCACAGGGCGGGGAATGTTCGTGTCCCCATGGGGCAGGGAGCGTTGGTGTCCGCACGGAGTGGGGAACGTTTTGTCCCCATGGAACAGGGAATGTTCATGTTCACACAGAGCAGGGAATGTTCGTGTCCGCACAGAGTGGGGAATGTTCATGTTCGTGTCTGCACGGAGCGGGGAATGTTGGTGTTCCCACGGAGCATTGGTGTCCCCATGGAACAGGGAGCATTGGTGTCTGCACGGAATGGGGAATGTTCGTGTTTGTGTCC
>NW_026626502.1:0-884 GCF_030028575.1 Malurus melanocephalus
CTCCTGAGAGAATTTATGCAGAGCTAATAAGAAGCAGAACTAAACGCTGTCTTAATTTACCCTCCAGCTCACAAAAATGTTGTTCATTCATGTTGCACTAATTAAGCCAGCAGCAATTAACCCTTTCCTCGGAGCAGAGACCCTTGGCACGGGGGAGGAACCAAACCACCTTTCCCAGGGAGCATCTCCACATTCCCGGGATTTTTCAGGCCCTTTTCACACCCAGCACTGGGGTGTGGTGGTTCAGGGGTGCTCATGGGCACAGACAGGAGCTGTTCTTCCCTCTGCCTGCCCAGACTAACCCTGTTAGACTCGGCTTTGCTGCTCAGCTCTGTCCCTGACTGCGGCTGGGGGAGGTTTGAGCTCCTGGAGGATCCGTCCTGAATTTGAGCCTCTGTTCACATCCCAGGCTGGGATTTGGGTTTGGCTCTGCTGATCAGTGCAGGAGAGCCAAGATCTTCACAAATTGTTATACAGGGCTTTGGGCAGGGGCCTGGAGCGATGGGAAAAGGGGGAMAGGCTTYCCAGTGCAGAGGGCAGGGATGGATGGGATCTGGGAATTGGGAATTGCTGGCTGGGATGGAATTGCACCCCTGGATCCCTTTGAGTGCCCAAGGCCAGGCTGGACATTGGGGACAWTGGGGACAGTGGGATTTGAGTCCCTGCCATGGCACGAGGCCACCCCAGGATATTTTATACCCAAATTAAAAAGGGAATTTTCAACCAGGCAATGATGGGGCTCCCCTTGGGGTCCCTCCYGGATCAGCACCCCAAAAGCAGTCAGAAGTGTTGCCTTGAAAGGGCAGTTTTTAATAATGACACAGACACGGTTAAGGGGATAAAAAGGGTTTTACCTCGGTATTTGGGATCCCAGGTGCACAACT
>NW_026626502.1:2083-4169 GCF_030028575.1 Malurus melanocephalus
CAGGCGAATGCATGGAGGGTACAGAAATCATAAAAAGGAAAAGCAAAAATCATCAGGCATCAGAAGGAGCAAAAGGCAGCCCCAGGTCAGCCCTGCTCCCTCAGCCCCCTCTGAGGACAGGGACAGTCCCTGTGCTGTGCAGGGTGGGCTCTGCTGGGCCCTGCAGCACCAGCCTCACCTCTGCTCTTTAAAGTACACCAGCATTAAATATCATTTGGTGCCCTTTTCATCCTCCCGATCACTTTGAATTCTCGTAATTCTCCTCAGGAACAGAGGCAGAAGCGGTGCTCTGCTCACATTTCAGTCAGGATGAGCTCTTGCACGAGTGATTCAGATGAAAGGGATTCTGCAGTGGCAGATCAGCCTCTGCTTCTCACATTACCCTTAATCATGTGTTTTCATCCCTTTATGCAGAAAAACTGAGGGGAAAAAAAAGGAACAGCTCACTAAAGCTCCTTCCTCCACCCAGCTCTCAGTTCTGGCATTTCCTTGCTCACCATCACTGAGAAACCATCGCCAATGAATGTCTGGCAGTGCCCAGAGCTAAGGCTGAGCTCAGCAAAGCAGGGCTGAACGCTGCCTCAGCCTTGCCTGGACTGTCCCAGACACCCCAAAGCTGAACTTGAAATCAGAGCAAGATTTTGTCATGTCCAGTACCCCTGGCACTGGGTGAGCTGGGCATGGAAAAAACTCATTTTGGAATGGTTGAATTCGAGCACAGCCTTAAAATCACAGAATCCCAGAATGGTTTGAGGGTGGATGGAACCTTCAAAGAGCTCTCATCCCATTCCCACCCCATCCATGCAGGGACCCCTCCCACTGTCCCAGGGTGTCCCCAATGTCCAGCCTGGCCTTGGGCACTCAGAGGGATCCAGGGGCAGGCACAGCCAGGGGCTCCCTTCTGGAACCCCAAATCCTGAGGTGGCCGAGCTCAGCTGACCCCAGTGACCCCAGTGACTCTGGGACAGGGAAAGGACTGGGAAAAGGGAAGGAAAGGAACCCCAAATCCCTGAGTTCCCCATCCAGCTGACCCCAGGGATGCTGGGACAGGGAAAGGACTGGGAAAAAGGAAGGAAAGGAACCCCAAATCCCTGAGTGCCCCATCCCAGCTGACCCCAGGGATGCTGTGGAACAGGGAAAGGGCTGGGAAAAAGGAAGGAAAGGAACCCCAAATCCCTGAGTGCCCCATCCAGCCATCCCCAGTGACACTGGGACAGGGAAAGGTTTGGGTAAAGGGAAGGAAAGAAACCCCAAATCCCTGAGTTCCCCATCCAGCTGACCCCAGGGATGCTGGGAGAGGGAAAGGTTTGGGCAAAGGGAAGGAAAGAAACCCCAAATCCCTGAGTTCCCCATCCAGCTGACCCCAGTGACCCCAGTGATGCTGGGACAGGGAAAGGACTGGGAAAAGGGAAGGAAAGGAACCCCAAATCCTCGAGGTGCCCCAGCCCAGCCGTCCCCAGTGACCCCAGTGACACTGGGACAGGGAAAGGTTTGGGAAAAGGGAAGGAAAGGAACCCCAAATCCCTGAGTTCCCCATCCAGCTGACCCCAGAGACCCCAGTGACACTGGGACAGGGACACTGGGACAGGGAAAGGGCTGGGAAAAGGGAAGGAAAGGAACCCCAAATCCCTGAGTGCCCCATCCAGCTGACCCCAGGGACGCTGGGAGAGGGAAAGGGCTGGGAAAAGAGAAGGAAAGGAACCCCAAATCCCTCGGTGCCCCAGCCCAGCCGTCCCCAGTGACCCCCGGAGCTGTCCAGGAATGCTGGGACAGGGAAAGCGCTGGGAAAAGGGAAGGAAAGGAACCCCAAATCCCTGAGGTGCCCCAGCCCAGCTGACCCCAGCTGACCCCAGGGACGCTGGGACAGGGAAAGGGCTGGGAAAAGGGAAGGAAAGGAACCCCAAATCCCTGAGTGCCCCAGCCCAGCTGACCCCAGGGATGCTGGGACAGGGAAAGGTTTGGAAAAAGGGAAGGAAAGGAACCCCAAATCCCTGAGTTCCCCATCCAGCTGACCCCAGGGATGCTGGGACAGGGAAAGGGCTGGGCAAAGGGAAGGAAAGGAACCCCAAATCCCTGAGATGCCCCA
>NW_026626502.1:4504-5772 GCF_030028575.1 Malurus melanocephalus
TTTCTGTTGGTGGGGGGGGGGGAAAATTATCAAATTTACTTTCATTTCAGGGGAAACGTTTCTCTGGAACGTTTTTCTCTGAAAACATTTGTCTCAAAACCGAGACACTCTGGGATTTCCAGGAGCACCCATGGGAATGGAGACTTTGCTGAACATGGATCAGGTTTGAAAATGCAGCAATTTGTGGGTGTGTGGCCACACCAGGTCCCGCAGGAGCTCTGGAGTCCCAGCCCTGTGAAAAGCCAGGTCTGGAGTGTGAATATTCCTCATTTCTTCCAGCCCATCAGTGGGAGAAATGGCAAAACAGTGTCAAACCCGCCCCAAATCCCAAAATCTCCCTGGGATGGCTCTCACCTTCCTGCACACACCATCCCAGCTGCCTCAGGGAGCACCAGCTGCAGGATGGGCTTATCCCAAAAATGGGGAAAAAATGGAATATGGAGGCAGATCATGCACCAGATCACACATCACTCAGTGAGAAATGAGAAAATGCTCTCCCTGTCCGAGCTCTCTTTGGCTGTGGATTTCCACAGAATGTCAGGAAGAAAAGGAAAGGTTAATAACAGCAGAAAGTGCAGAGATCACGGGCAAATCCAAACCTTGGGGGAAGGGAAAGAGGGAAATCTGTGGGGAGAGGTGGCAAATCCGCTGCTGCCATCCCTGCAGGAAATTTTGGGTGCCCTCACACTGTTCTGTCTCCTGGGAAGGGATTCCTGCACCGGGATTAACCCTCCCACTGCACACTGGAGCCACAAATGCAGGACCAGGAGCTGCCTGAACCAGCTTTCTCCACACAAAAATGTCCATTTGTTTCTTTTCCGACCTCATGGGCATCCAGAGCATTTTTGCCTCTTATCAGTTCTTTTCAAGTTAAATAAAATCAGAGGGATAACATGAAAAACACATGCTATAATGGAATAAAAGGAGCAGCTCCAGAGGGTCAGAGCTTTATCGGATTTTCATCTGCAGCCTCCCAGCCCTGCAGCAGCCACAGTTATTTCCCATTCCAGCCCACATTCCTGAAAAATGTGAGCGCCCACTCTCAAACTGCTGATTTRGGGGTTTATTATCTCTATTTTTATAGAGACGTTGATCTATAAAGCACATTTTTACACATATTTTGCACAGTTTGGAGGGCTGCACAGCTGTTTTGATGATGAATTTTCCCCAATATCCCCCTGCCCATCCCCAGCCCATCCTGAGGCCGTTCCCTCTCCTCCTGTCCCTGTTCCCTGGAGCAGATCCCAAATCCCCCCCGGCTGTCCCCT
>NW_026626503.1:0-1521 GCF_030028575.1 Malurus melanocephalus
TTATTCCAAGGAGGAATTGTCCATCCTTCTGTCCAACGTGACGGTGCACGACGAGGGCGTTTACAGCTGCTTCCACTACGGCAGGCGCTTCAAAAACCACAGCCAGAAAGTTGAGATTTTGGGTAAATTCTCTCACTTTTGTTTTCTTTTTTTTTCTTTTTTTTTTTCCCAGAGGAGCAGGACGGCAGAACCAGCTCCTCACATCCAAATTTCATTTTTCCACAAGATTTTATGGCGTTTAACACATCATCCCAATAACCCTCATAAAAATGAATTWAAAAAATACCCCAAAACTGATCCTAAACATTCCTGCTGCAGCTGCTCCTTCTCTCCCGGTGCTGGAAGCATCCCGAGATGCAGGAAGAGGCATCCGACTGTCCTGCCACACCCAGGGGTGCAAACCCCAGCCCCGGATTTCCTGGCTGCTGGACAATGGGATAGAACTCCCAGGTAAGAGAYCAAAAATCAGTGTTTGAGCGCTAAAATTTAATTTTTTATCAGTTTTGTGCTGTTTAAAAATGTTCAGGATTTTGGGAGTAACTCTCCATCCTTCCCCTTCCATTCCCAGCTTTAATAATTCACTGTAAATATTTGCAYTAATCAGAAAATAGCGAATAAATCTTAATTACTGGCAACACCTCGGTTTCACCAGGGCTCAGCAGGGGCAAAGTTGCTGTAATTACTGAGCTGCTGCTGCTAAAAATGATTTCCTTCCCAGCAGAAATGCTCTGAAATGTTTTTGGAGCTCTCACAGCTTTGTTGGGGGATGGAAAAAGGGTTGAGAAAGGGTGAGAAAGGGATTCTCTGTGAAGGTTCATTTGGAAATAAAGAATTCCTTTAATTTAAGGGTAACAGAGCAAAGGGAAGTGCCAGGATCTCTGTGTTATGAACAGAAATATTTGTGCACTTCGGGAGAAYATCTGAAACACCTCCCTGTCCTCCAGGGCTGTTCAAACAAATCTCTGTCACGATAAATAAATCTTAAATTTTATCTATATTTTTATTTTTGCACATCATCAATGTTACCTGAAGGAATTACATCAGATTTACCCCAATTCCACATGGCAAGGCACAAAATCCTTGTGTTTAACTCCCCACAGATGGAAAAGAGGAAGAGTAAAACCTGCATTGCAAGAATGATGTAAAACAGCATTTCAGGGTCATAGAAACGCTTTGATTTATTGCTTTGGCTTAGAAAAACCTCACTTTTCCCCTCCTCGTGGGTGTGCAGGTGACAGCAGGCACCAGCTGGGAGCGGATGGGAAGAAGTGGAGCTCGAGCAGCATCCTGAGGGTGCTGAGATTCAACCCCAAAGCCACGGCCAACTGCACAATTCAKCACCCCGCGCTCRGGGRGCACAGCCTGGTGGCTTCTTTTCAYTTCCAGGACCTCCCCAGMGCAGGTACTGCAGCTCCTCCAGCCCRAATTATCACCCTGAGGGGGTGAAAATTATTTAAATACACATGGGAAACCCAGAGGTTGCTGTCCTGTGTGTGGGATCAGGGCAAAAAAGGGTTTGGA
>NW_026626503.1:1907-4206 GCF_030028575.1 Malurus melanocephalus
TCCCAGCCTTTCAGAGGATCCAAAAGGTCCCAGTCCTTCTGCATCCCCAGAATCCCTGGCAGATCCCAACCCTTCTACATCCCCAGAGATTCCAACAAATCCCAGCCCTTATGCATCCCAAAAAAAATCCAGTAGGTTACAGCCCTTCAGAGAATCCAGGAGATCCCCGCCCTTCTGCAACCCAAAAAAATCCAGCAAATCCCAACCCTTCTGCATCCCCAGAGATTCCAACATATCCCAGCCCTTCTGCAACCCCAAAATATCCAGCAGATCCCAGACCTTCAGAGAATCCAGGGGATCCCAGACCTTCTGCATCCCCAGAATCCCCAGAAGTTCCCAACCCTTCTGCATCCCTAGAGATTCAAACAGATCGCAACCCTTACACAACCCAAAAAAATCCGGCAGGTTCCAGCCCTTCAGGGAATCCAGCAGATCCCAGCTCTTCAGAGAATCCAGGATGTCCCAGCTCTTCTGCAACCCTGAAAGATCCAGGAAATCCCAGCCCTTCAGAGAATCCAGCAGATTTCGCTCCTTCTGCATCCCCAGAGAATCCAGCAGATTCCAACCTTTCTCCATCCCCAAAAGATCCAGCAGATCCCAACCCTTCAGGGAATCCAGCAGATCCCAGCTATTCTGCATCCCCGGAATCCCCAGCAGATCCCAGCTCAGCCCCAACCCCAGCCCATCAAACTCTCCCAGTTGTCCCATCCCACGGTGAGTTTGGGTTTGTTTACCCGAATTTATCAAATCTGGAATCCCAAACGCAGCCCTGGTGCAGGTTCAGGTTCCATCCCGCATCCCGGGGGTTTGGGACAGGGAGAGCAGCATTTCCCTCATCCTCCCATCGTCCCAAAATCTCTGTGCTCTGAGGAGGAAGGGGAGGAAGGCGGTGCAGCCGGGCTGGGATGCTCCGGATGGACTGCACTAGATGGCACTGTGCGACAACTCTTCATCCCTGCTCCCACCTGGCTGTGCTTCCAAAAATCGGGAATTTTCCCAGCTCCACAGCCCAAATAAATCGGAAAAAAACCCCAAAACCACACCAAGGKGTTTGCAGCTGCTTAGCACAACAGGCCATGCAATAACAAAACAACTGCTGCTTTAGAAATGCACAAACTCTCGGTTTAGATTTTAAAWTTTTAGATTTAAAAGTGATTTATCYRTGTTTAAACACCACAGAATGGYTCCATCCCGATAAATYCTGATGTGTGTTGATAAMYRYGCATGGGAAAGGAGCCTGAATCTTTTTAGGGATCAAATCACAGGATTTTTAAAGTCTCTTCCAACCCCAAACCATCCTGGAATTCTGGGGTTTTTACCAGGTGTGCTTATCTGATAAAAAGGAAAWTTTCTTATTAATGCAAAGTTCTGGTGCACACAGTACACAACATCATTTCAGCTTTGCAAATCGAACTCAATTACACTATAAATATATATATATAATCAATATAATTTTACATGAGGATCGCTTTGTGTCCATAAGAAAGTCAAAGCTCACCTTTCTGTCTGCAGAAATACCAGAATCAGCAGGAAAAATGGGAGTTTCATCGAGTTTTGATGATTTCAGTGTGAGAATTCACCTCATCACACTCGGGGGTGGYGGAAAGGGACAGAGCTTGTCACTAAAGGAGAGGCCAAGGGCTCGAAAACCAAAATATCTTCTTTAAGGAGAAGGATTTCTGCTTATTGTTGGTTTTTCAGGCAAGRGGAGCAAAGTAAAGCACAGGGAAAGCTCAAAAACAATCAAGTTCAGCTCGGTTTTAATTTAACTGTAAATTGTTTTCTTTAACGATGTGTTAGAGACTGAGGACTTGCTGTCCATGAAGCTTTATTGTTCAGAATAAAATTAAATATAGAGTTAGGGAGGTTTTATTGTTCAGAATAAAATTAAATATCGAGTTTGGCAGGTGAGCACAGACCAAGCCATGGGCAGTGCCTGATTCCCTGGGCACCGACGCTGCTGAGGAAATAACAATTTCTTAAACTTTTTTCCTTAAACGTTTAAGTTTAAGAAAATAACTTAAGCATTTCTGAAACTATTTTTAACGGAATTTTCTTAAATTTAAGAAAATTCGGAAATATTTTCCCCTTCCCTTTCCTCCAGGGGCTGAGGCAGCACCCGGTGGAAATGCCACAGAACAGAAACTCCCCAGGACAGAGGCACCACGGAGTGAAAATGTGACTGTGATTTCCATCCTCACCCTGGGTACGAACTCTTTAACAAAAAAACATCATAATTCAATTTTTCTTTATTTTTGGGGTTTGATTTTACCCATGGGGAACAGTTCCTGTGGGTGGC
>NW_026626503.1:5014-6117 GCF_030028575.1 Malurus melanocephalus
CAGAAAATGATGTTTCGGAGCAGACRCTGGAGAGTTATAAATCCAGATCAAACGAAGACAGTCCAGGCCACGAGAAGAATGGACAGGGTAAAAAACTTCAATTAAAATAAATAATTTTTGGTTTCATTAATGGCTGCTGACCACAGCCAGAACAGGTGGCAGACAAGTAATAAATAATAATAAATTATAAATGATAATAAATAAATAGCAATAAATAATAAGTGACAAATAATAAGTAAAATAATTTTAAAATAATTATAAATATATGTTGTTTTTTTAGCTGCCAATCCCAAATCCAACCTGCAATACGTCACAGAAGGATATGTGGAARCCACGAAGAAGAACCTGGAAACCCCAGAGAAAAACCTGGAAATCCCAGAGGAAAGACCAGGAGACAAAAACTTTGCAATAAGTGAGAAAATGTTTCAGCGTGGGAAGGAGACAGATGTATAGCAATGCAGGAAATGCAGTTTTTTTATATTTGTGTTAAAGTTTTCAAGGACAAAAAGCTGATTTTTCCCCAAAAGTTGGGGCTGGTTTTATCACCCAGCAGGAGGAGGAGATGGGATTGGTGCTCCTGGAACTGATCCATGGATTGATTCAGCTGGGACCCTGAGGGGAATTAATTAATTTATTAATTAATTAACCCCTGCTGCAAACAGAGCTCATCAAGCCCTTCAGCAATGAGGGGCCAGGGAATGCAGATATTCATATTTTGCTTTWTTTCACCTCCTCTATGACCATGGGATGGATGAGGGAATCCCAGGTGCTACAAACCAACTGGGATTTGGGGTTTTCTCCCCTTGGCCCCAAGCCTGGACTTCCAGCTGGGTTTAACCAAGCTGGGAAACAGCCTGATGTCCAAAGGGTTAAAAAAATAATCAAAAAACAGAAATCCAACCCAAATTATTCYRTGATTTGATGATTCTGTGAAGTCTTCCAATGTGAGGATGTTGGACGTGGGAGTGCTCAAATCCTGGGGGTTCCTCAGGGTTTTACAGAGCTCTGCCACGTCACCCCTGGGATCCTTTCCTGTTCCCCAAGGGTAAAATAAACCCCCTAAAATAAAGAAAATGTGAATTACAATGTTTTTTTGTCATTTA
>NW_026626504.1:0-1025 GCF_030028575.1 Malurus melanocephalus
GGGCTGGCGCCACGGCCGCGGTGACGCGTTGTGGTTTCGCTACTTCCGATCTAAAACTCTGTTTAATGTCTGTGTGTGCGGCATCACCATGGCGACCCCCCGCCCCCTCCCCCGGCCCCGCCAGGGCTTTGTGGCGTCCTGTGGCCACGGGGCACCCGGTGCTCGCYGTGGGGTGGCCAGGCCCCAGCATGGGGCACAGGGGCTGCTCTCTGTGGGTGCAAGATCCTGTGCAATGGGGCRCCGAACCCCATTTCTGTGGGGCACAGTCCCGGTGCCAGGGGGCAATGAGAGCCCTTTATTTGGCACATGGCCCCTATGCCATGGGGCACGCGGTCCCCTTTCTGTGGGGCACACAGTTCCTATGCCATGGGGCACCGAGATCCCTTTCTGCGGGGAGCTGAGGCCCCTTGCCATGGGCTGCACATCGCTCTCGCCATGGGGCTCTGAACCGCTCGCCATGGGGCACGTGGCTCCTCGCCGCCGCCGCTCCYGTGCCCACCCGGTGCTGTCCCCGCCCCGCCGTGCGGGCTCCGGGCTCGGGTGGGACGAGCTGGGGCTGCTGCGGTTCCGTGCGGGGCGGGTGCGGGCTCGGGGCGGGCTCGGGGCGGACCCGGGGCGGGCGGAGGCGGCCCCGGTCCCTCCTTCACCCCCCCCCTTCCCCTCCGCCGCCGCGGCCTCGTCGCTCCCGGGGCGGAGCGAAGCGTTTAAAAGCGTTTCCCTTCTTGGAGTAAAAGTCAGAGACTTGGGGAGCCCCCGGGAGCCCCCGGAGCCCCCTCCCCCGGCCCGGCCGCCCCCCCGGAGCCCCCCGGGACCCCCGGCCGCCGCTCCCGGTGAGTACCGGCCCCGCGGGACCCCCGGAAGGTTCCGGGGCGGCGAGAGAGGGGCCGCGGCCGTGGCCTCGTGCCCGGCGCGGGGATGGCGGGAAGGGCCGCGGGGTCCCGCCAGATCCCACCGGATCCCTCCGGATCCCCCGGGGCCATCGACGGCCCGAGGCTGCCGAGGGGCGGGCAGGGGGGTGCGGTGCG
>NW_026626504.1:2529-4221 GCF_030028575.1 Malurus melanocephalus
CCGGCTCCGCCTGGGCCCCGCTGGCACCGGGGCCGTCACAGTCGCGGCTGTTGCGATCCCCCGGTGGGGACGGGGGGTCGGGGCATCCCTCGAGCCCCCCCGGAGACCCCCGGGCCCCCGGGCCCGTGTCGGTGCCGCCGCCGCTGTTTACCCCCATTTTTTGGGCCGGTTCCACCCGATTCCCTTTGAAGTCGACCCGTTGTCGTGACGACGCTGATGTCACGACCGGGCGGGGCCTCGTGGGTCCCACATGGCGCCGGCAGAGCCCCGGCCCCGCGGCCACCAGGGCCACCAGGGCCACCAGTGCCAGGGCCACCGCGGCCATCAGCCCCAGGGCCACCAGRGCCACCATGGCCACCAGCAATGGGGACACCAGGGCTGTGACAGCGGGTCCCGACACGGGCTGGGGGTCACGGGGGTCCCAACACGGGTTGGCAGGGACACGGTGACACTGAGGCACCAGGGGATGCGGGTCCTGGCCCGTCAGGCAGATTCGGGGGGTCCCAGAGCTCCCATCCTGCCATGGGGACACCGAGGGGACACTGGGGACGTGGCATGGCCAGGAACACGTTTCATGCCCCACACTTGGGGTGGGTGTCACGGTGCTGGGACGGGGAGAGGCACCAGAGCCGCGTCCCAGTGCTGTGTCCCCATCCCGGTCCCGGTCCCRGTCCCGTGTCCTCCTGCCATGTCCCCGTCCTGTCCTGGTCCTGCCATCCCTCCGTGGCCCAGTGCCACCATGTGCTTATCCTGTCCCCAGGAAAACTCCACTGCCCCCGGATCACCCCCAAACCCCTGGAGCCCCCCGGGGTGACCTCCCACCAACCTCACCCCATTCCCACAGGTGGGACCCGGCCGTGGCGTCAGCGCTGAGATGGCACCGCGGGAGCRCCGGGACTGTCACCGGGGTGTCTGCTGTCCCCGAGCCTCGCCAGACATCTGGGCTGCCCCGCTGCTGCCCGCCGGGGTTCCTGGCGATGGGATTTTTTACCGTTTATGCCCAAAATCACATTGCCAGGGATTTCCAACGGGCCCCAGCCCCCGCCACCGCGCCGGGGGGCGGAGAAGGGGCTTTGTGGGGTCCTGGGGAGCTTTGGGGGAGCTCGGGAGCGTTGTGCATGTGCTGCGGGTGTTTTGTGGGGGTGTCAGGGGAGTTTGGGTGCAGGGCGGTGGGGGGTGGTTTTGGGGGGCTGGGGGGTTTTGGGGGTTGGGGGGCAGGGCTTAGCCCACCTGTGAACAGAGTCCAGCGCGCCGTGTTCACAGTGGCTAAGTTCCGCCTCCCGCTCCCCCGCCCGGACACTGAGGGCCCCCCAAACCCTTGGGGCTCTCCCGGACACCCCCAACCACCCCTGGATCCCCTCCCTGGGCTCCCCCCGAATCTCTGATCCCCCAACCACCCCTGGATCCCCTCCCTGGGCTCCCCCCGAATCTCTGATCCCCCCCGGCGCTGCCCCCAAACCCCCGAGTGCTCCTGGACGCTGAACTCCGCAGGGACTGTGGGACTGCTCTGACACMTTGGGGCACCCCAAACCCTGGGGGACCCCCGTGCCCCCCCGGGCGCTGCCCCCGGTGCCCGCTGAGCTGATTTGCAGTTGCTTTGGATAAACTGGCTCAGTTCAGCAGGAACAGGGGTCGGGCCCCCACACCCCTGAGGATCCCCAACTCCCCCTGAACCCTCCAACCGCTCCCGGG
>NW_026626504.1:5274-6515 GCF_030028575.1 Malurus melanocephalus
GCAGCGCACCAATCAGAGCGAGGCGGGGGCGGGGCCAGGTGGAGGAGGCGGGGCCTGGCGGTCCATTCATAAAATTGCCGCGCTGCCGGGAATTCGGGGGAGGGGCGAGATTTCCCACGAGACCCCCGGGAATCCCCTGAGCCCTAAAACACAGCGGGACCCCCGAGACACAGCGGGACTCCCGAGACACAGCGGGACCCCCCGGGACCCCCGAGACACAGCGGGACCCCCGAGACACACCGAGACCCCCGAGACACACCGGGACCCCCGAGACCCCCGAGACACACCAAGACCTCCCCGCAGTGCCTCCCCAGGGGCACTGGGGCCTCCTTAGAGCCCCCCAGGAACCCACAGAATCCCCAAGACCACCCCCAGAACCCCTTGAAGGCACCCGGATCGCCCAGAGAGTCCAAGATCCCCACGGAAACGCCTCCCCCACCCCGGGGAACCGGAGACACCCCCGAGGACATCGGGATGTCCCCAAGGGATGAAAGGACGCCCCTCGCGGACAGCCCCTGACCCCTTCGGAGCGCCCCCGAACATCAGACCCACCCCCCAGAAACACAGACATCCTCCCCAAAACCCTCCCGGGACACCCCAGGGCCCACCCCGATCTCGGGGCTACACCCATGTCCAACCCTCTCCCGAAATCTCCAGGAGTGTCCCAAGCCCCCTCCCCAAAAACCTCCCCCGCAGTGTCGCCCCCCCTAAATCAGACACCAGCGCTGGGGATGCGGGAGGACCCCCGCCCACAAATCCCTTTTATTAAACAACGATGTGGGGCTGGGAACAGCCCGGACTCCCCCAGACCCTCGGGGAGGTCTCGAGGGGGGTTCRGGGGGTGTTCCCCAGGGGGGCTCAGCCCCGGCCCTTCTTGGCTTTGCCCTTGGCGGGGGGGGCTGTGACCAGGGCCAGCTTTTTGGGAAGAGCACCCTGCGCTCGCTGCACCGTCTCCCGCTCGATCCGCATCCGGATCCCGACCTCCAGGCGCTGGGGGGAGCGAGGCGGGGTCAGACAGGCACAACCGGGGCTCCCCCAGACCCGCCGGGAACCCCGCAAACCCCGCCGCGCCCCCCTCACCTTCTTCAGCTTCTGCTGTTGGATCACACGGAGCTTCTTCGGGGCGATGCTGCGACCTGTGGAGGGGGCGCCGGGMTGAGACCCCCGGGACACCCCAATGRCAGCCCCGAGCTCCCCGAAACCGTGCGCTCTCCCGAGACACCCCAGGGAAGGCAGCGGAG
>NW_026626505.1:0-3098 GCF_030028575.1 Malurus melanocephalus
ACCCTGCACGGCAACCGAGCAAAAATTCTGGTAAAATCCCATTAAAATCCTGATAAAATCCCGGTAAAATCCCGTTAAAATCCCGTTAAAATGGTAAAAACAGGAGCGTTCCCCCCATTGCTGAGCGCCCCGGGGCTGGCAGCGCACCCTGCCCGGACACGGAGCAGAAATCCCGGTAAAATCCCATTAAAATCCACACAAACTGCAGAAAAATCCCGTTAAAATGCACCAAAATCCCATTAAAATCCTTTTAAAATGCCTAAAAATGGTTAAAAACAGGAGCGTTCCCCCCATTGCCGAGTGCCCCGGGGCTGGCAGCGAAACCTGCACGGCAACCGAGCAGAAATTCAATTAAAATCCATAAAAATCTGCCAAAATCCCGGTAAAATCCCATTAAAATCTGCCAAAATCCCGTTAAAATAATGTTAAAATCATGTTAAAATGGTTAAAACCAGGAGCGTTCCCCCATAGCCGAGCGCCCCGGGGTTGGCAGCGCACCCTGCTTGGACACAGAACAAAAATTAAATCAGAATCTGCCAAAATCCCGTTAAAATCCGCACAGATTGCTTAAAAATCCCGTTAAAATGCACCAAAATCCTGTTAAAATCCCTAAAAATGGTTAAAAACAGGAGCATTTCCCCCCTTTTCCATCCCATTGCCAAACGCCCCAGGGCTGGCAGCGAAACCGGCACAGCAACGGAGCAAAATCCCGGTAAAATCCCATTAAAATACTGGTAAAATCCCGGTAAAATCCCGTTAAAATCCCGTTAAAATGGTAAAAACAGGAGCGTTCCCCCATTGCCGAGTGCCCCGGGGCTGGCAGCGCACCCTGCCCGGGAACGGAGCAAAAATTAAATTAGAATCTGCCAAAATCCTGTTAAAATCCGCACAAATTGCATAAAAATCCCATTAAAATGCACCAAAATCCCGTAAAAATCCCTAAACAAGGTAAAAACCCGAGTGTTTCCCCCATTGCTGAGCGCCCCGGGGCTGGCAGCGCACCCTGCCCGGAAACGGAGCAGAAATTCAATTAAAATCTGTTAAAATCCTGTTAAAATCCACAGAAACTGCATAAAAATTGCATTAAAATGCCTAAAAATGGTTAAAAACAGGAGCGTTCCCCCATTGCTGAGCGCCCCGGGGCTGGCAGCGCACCCTGCCCAGGAACAGAGCAAAATCCCATTAAAATCCGTAAAAATCCCGTTAAAATCATGTTAAAATGCACCAAAATCCTGTTAAAATCCCTAAAAAATGGTTATAAACAGGAGCATTCCCCTCCTTTTCCATCCCATTGCTGAGCACCCCGGGGCTGGCAGCGCACCCTGCCCGGGAACGGAGCAGAAATCCCATTAAAATCTGTTAAAATCCCGTTAAAATCTGCCAAAATCCCATTAAAATCTTCCAAAATCCGTTAAAATCCACACAAATTGCATAAATATCCTGTTAAAATGCCTAAAAATGGTTAAAAACAGGAGCATTTCCCCCTTTTCCATCCCATTGCTGAGCACCCCGGGGCTGGCAGCGCACCCTGCCCGGACACGGAGCAGAAATCCCATTAAAATCCATAAAAATCTGCCAAAATCCTGGTAAAATCCTGATAAAATCTGCCAAAATCCCGTTAAAATAATGTTAAAATCCCGTTAAAATGGTTAAAAACAGGAGCGTTCCCCCCATTGCTGAGCGCCCCGGGGCTGGCAGCGAAACCTGCCCGGACACGGAGAAGAAATTCCCTTAAAATCTGCCAAAACTCCGTTAAAATCCACACAAATTGCATAAAAATCCTGTTAAAATGCACCAAAATCCTGTTAAAATCCCTAAAAAATGGTTATAAACAGGAGCATTCCCCTCCTTTTCCATCCCATTGCTGAGCACCCTGGGGCTGGCAGCGCACCCTGCCCAGACACGGAGCAGAAATTCAATTAAAATCTGCCAAAATCCTGTTAAAATCCACACAAATTGCATAAAAATCCCGTTAAAATGCACCAAAATCCTGTTAAAATCCCGTTAAAATGGTTAAAAACAGGAGCATTTCCCCCCTTTTCCATCCCATTGCTGAGCGCCCCGGGGCTGGCAGAGAAACCTGCCCAGATACGGAGCAGAAATTCAATTAAAATCCATAAAAAACCCGTTAAAATCCCGTTAAAATGCACCAAAATCCCATTAAAATCCCGTTAAAATGCACCAAAATTCCATTAAAATCCTATTAAAATCCCTAAAAAAGGGTAAAAACAGGAGCATTCCCCCATTTCTTAGCGCCCCCGGGCTGGCAGCGCACCCTGCCCGGACACGGAGCAGAAATCCCATTAAAATCTGCCAAAATCCCGTTAAAATCCACACAAATTGCATAAAAATCCCGTTAAAATGCACCAAAATCCCGTTTAAATCCCTAAAAAAGGTAAAAACCCGAGTGTTTCCCCCATTTCTTAGCGCCCCCGGGCTGGCAGCGCACCCTGCCCGGACACGGAGCAAAACCCAATTAAAATCTGCCAAAATCCCATTAAAATCCCGTTAAAATCCACACAAATTGCATAAAAATCCCGTTAAAATGCACCAAAATCCTGTTAAAATCCATCAAAAATGGTTAAAAACAGGAGCATTTCCCCCCTTTTCCATCCCATTGCTGAGCGCCCCGGGGCTGGCAGCGAAACCTGCCCGGACACGGAGCAGAAATTCCATTAAAATCCACAAAAATCCTGATAAAATCCGCCAAAATCACGTAAAAATCCTGTTAAAATGCATCAAAATCCTGTTAAAATCCCTAAAAAAGGGTAAAACCAGGAGAGTCCCCCCCATTGCTGAGCGCCCCCGGGGCTGGCAGCGCACCCTGCCCGGACACGGAGCAGAAATCCCATTAAAATCTGTTAAAATCCCGTTAAAATCCATACAAATTACATTAAAATCCCGTTAAAATGCACCGAAATCCCATTAAAATCACATTAAAATCCCTAAAAATGGGTAAAACCAGGAGCGTTTCCCCCTTTTCCATCCCATTGCTGAGCGCCCCGGGGCTGGCAGCGCACCCTGCCCGGACATAGAGCAAAATCCCATTAAAATCCATAAAAATCCCATTAGAAACCATAAATATCTGCCAAAATCCC
>NW_026626505.1:3762-4832 GCF_030028575.1 Malurus melanocephalus
AATCCATAAAAATTGCCAAAATCCTGTTAAAATCCCATTAAAATCCATAAAAATTGCCAAAATCCTGTTAAAATCCCATTAAAATCCATAAAAATCCAGCAAATTCCTATTTAAATCCACTAAAATCCAGCAAATTCCTGTTAAAATCCACAAAAATCCTGTTTAAATCGATAAAAATCCACCCAAATCCCATTAAAATCCCATTAAAATCCATAAGAATACGCCAAAATCCCGTTAAAATCCCATTAGAATCCATAAAAATCCACCAAATTCCATTACAATCCATAAAAATCCACCAAAATATCATTAAAATCCCATTAAAACCCATAAAAATCTACCAAATTCATGTCAAAATCCATAAAAATCCAATAAAATCCTGTTAAAATCCCCTTAAAATCCATAAAAATCCACCAAATTCCCATTATAATCCCGTTAGAATCCATAAAAATCCGCCAAAATCCTGTTAAAATCCCGTTAAAATCTACGAAATTCACATTAAAATCCATAAAAATCCACCAAAAACCCATTAAAATCCCATTAAAATGCATAAAAATCCACCAAAATCTCGTTAAAATGCCGTTAAAATCCCATTAAAACCCATAAAAATCCACCAAATTCATGTTAAAATCCATAAAAATCCGATAAAATCCCATTAAAATCCATAAAAATCCACCAAATTCCCATTATAATCCCGTTAGAATCCATAAAAATCCGCCAAAATCCGCCAAAATCCTGTTAAAATCCCGTTAAAATCTACGAAATTCACATTA
Organism: Malurus melanocephalus; assembly: GCF_030028575.1. Taxonomy (NCBI): domain Eukaryota; kingdom Metazoa; phylum Chordata; class Aves; order Passeriformes; family Maluridae; genus Malurus; species Malurus melanocephalus. Next base: position 4,533 of record NW_026626505.1, read on the forward strand.
AAATCCATAAAAATCCACCAACAACCCATTAAAATCCCATTAAAATGCATTAAAATGCACCAAAATCTCGTTAAAATCCCGTTAAAATCCCATTAAAATCCCATTAAAACCCATAAAAATCCACCAAATTCACATTAAAATCCATAAAAATCCGATAAAAACCCATTAAAATCCATAAAAATCCACCAAATTCCCATAAAAATCCATAAAAGTCCACCAAAATCACGTTAAAATCTCATGAAAATCACGTTAGAATCCATAAAAATCTGCCAAAATCCCATTAAAATCCCATGAAAATCC
>NW_026626505.1:6235-7293 GCF_030028575.1 Malurus melanocephalus
CCATAAAAATCTGCCAAAATCCCATTAAAAGCCATAAAAATCCAATAAAATCCTGTTAAAATCGCATTAAAATCCATAAAAATCCACCAAATTCCCATTATAATCCCGTTAGAATCCATAAAAATCCGCCAAAATCTGCCAAAATCCTGTTAAAATCCCGTTAAAATCCATAAAAATCCTGCCAAAATTCACCAATATCCACCAAAATCCCATTAAAATCCATAAAAATCCAACAAAATCCCGTTATCATAGAATTCTGGGAATGGGGAGAGGCTCCTGACCCCAAAATTTGGGAATTCTGGGAAGGGGAGAGGCTCCACGACCCCAAAATTTGGGAATTTTGAGAATTCTGGGAATTCTGGGAATGGGGAGAGGCCCCGTGACCCAAAAATTTGGGAATTCTGGGAATTCTGGGAAGGGGAGAGGCTCCGTGACCCCAAATCTGGGATGGGAATTCTGCGAATTTTGGGAATTCTGGGAATTTTATGAGTTCTGGGAAGGGGAGAGGCTCTGTGACCCCAAAATTTGGGAATTCTGGGAATTTTAGGAATTCTGGGAGCTCTGGGAATGGGGAGAGGCTCCTCGACCCCAACTCTGGGATGGGAATTCTGGGAATTCTGAGAATTCTGGGAATTTTAGGAGTTCTGGGAATGGAGAGAGGCTCTGTGATGCCAAAATTTGGGAATTCTGGGAATTGTGGAATTTTGGGAATTCCGGGAATTGTGGGAATGGGGAGAGGCTCCATGACACCAAATCTGGGATGGGAATTCTGGGAATTCTAGGGGGATTTGGGACAATTTTGGAGGAATTTGGGAAAATTTGGGACAATTTGGGAAAATTTGGGGAGAATTTGGATGGAATTTGGGATGGGACTGCACTGCCAAGGGAGCAACTGGGAGGGATCAGGAATTTGGGGAAATTTGAGAGAAAATTTGGGGAATTTTGGGGAATTCGGGGGAATTTGGGAAAATTTGGGGGAATCTGGGGGAATTTGAGAGAAATTGGAGAAAATTTGGGAGAATTTGGGGAAATTTGGGGAGAATCTGGGGGAATTTGGG
>NW_026626506.1:0-2105 GCF_030028575.1 Malurus melanocephalus
GTGAGAGCTGCATCCAGCCAAGTCACTCAGGCACATTAAATTGGGTGATTTTAATGAATTTTGTTAAATTAGGATAATTTAATTAAGGAATTCTGGGGTTGGGCTGGAAGGGATCCGAAAGCTTATCCAGTTTCATTCYTTTGGGACAAATCCCAASGCCTTGGACATCCCAGGGATGGAATTTCATACCCTGTGCTGGAAAAATACCTAAACCTTCATTTTCTTCCAGAAAACGCCAAATTTCCCATTTTCCCATGTGGGAACAACTCCTCGAGGGAATTCCAGTGAGGAAAATGTTTGGAAAAAATCCCAGGAATGCTGTACCTGCGTTGAGGAGCAGCTTGGCACAATCCAGGTGTTCCCTGGCACAGGCCACGTGCAGCGGTGTCCCAAAGTGACAATCGTGAGCTTCCAGGTTGGCACCGACGTCGATGAGGAGCTGCACGCACTCCGGGCTGCCTTGGGAAGGGGAAAATGGGAGAATCCATGGGGAAATGGGAGAATGGAAGGGGAAACATGGGAGAATGCAAGGGGAAAATGGGAGAATCCATGGGAAAATGGGAGAATGCAAGGGGAAACATGGGAGAATCCAAGGGGAAAAGTGGGAAAATCCATGGGGAAATGGGAGAATGCAAGGGGAAAATGGGAGAATGGAAGGGGAAAATGGGAGAATGGAAAAGGAAAATGGGAGAATCCATGGGGAAAATGGGAGAATCCATGGGGAAAATCCAGGGGGGAAAATGGGAGAATGGAAGGGGAAAATGGGAGAATGGAAGGGGAAAATGGGAGAATCCAAGGGAATAAACGGGAGAATCCAAGGGAAAAAATGGGAGAATGCAGGGGGAAAACGGGAGAATGCAAGGGGGAAAACGGGAGAATGCAAGGGGAAAACGGGAGAATGCAAGGGGGAAAATGGGAGAATCCAAGGGAATAAATGGGAGAATGCAAGGGGAAAAATGGGAGAATCCAAGGGGAAAAATGGGAGAATCCAAGGGGAAAAATGGGAGAATGTAAGGGAAAAAATGGGAGAATCCAAGGGGAAAATGGGAGAATGCAGGGGGAAAAATGGGAGAATGCAAGGGAATAAATAGGAGAATCCAAGGGGGAAAAATGGGAGAATGCAAGGGGGAAAAATGGGAAAATCCAAGGGGAAAAATGGGAAAATCCAAGGGGAAAAATGGGAAAATCCAAGGGGAAAATGGGAAAATCCAAGGGGAAAAATGGGAAAATCCAAGGGGAAAAATGGGAAAATCCAAGGGGAAAAATGGGAGAATCCAAGGGACAAAATGGGAGAATCCAAGGAAACAAATGGGAGAATCCAAGGGAACAAATGGGAGAATGTAAGGGAAAAAATGGGAGAATGGAAAGGAAAAATGGGAGAATCCAACAGGAAAAATGGGAGAATCCAAGGGGAAAATGGGAAAATCCAGGGAGAAAAACAGGAGAATCCAAGGGAAAAAATGGGAAAATCCAAGGGGAAAAATGGGAAAACCCAAGGGGAAAATGGGAGAATGCAAGGGAATAAAAGGGAGAATGTAAGGGGGAAAATGGGAGAATGCAAGGGGAAAAACGGGGGAATACAAGGGAAAATGGGAGAATCCAGGGGGAAAAATGGGAGAAGCCAGGGGGAAAAATGGGAGAAGCCAGGGGGAAAAATGGGAAAATCCAAGGGGAAAAATGGGAAAATCCAAGGGGAAAAATGGGAAAATCCCAGGGGAAAATGGGAAAATCCAGGGGGAAACATGGGAAAATCCAGGGGGAAAATGGGAGAATGCAGGGGGAAATGGGAAAATGCAAGGGAACAAATGGGAAAATCCAAGGGGAAAAACGGAGAATCGAAAGGGAAAAATGGGAAAATCCAAGGGGAAAATGGAAGAATGCAAGGGGAAAAACGGGAGAATCCAAGGGACAAAATGGGAGAATCCAAGGGACAAAATGGGAGAATGCAGGGGGAAAATGGGAGAATCCAAAGGAATAAATGGGAGAATGCAAGGGGAAAATGGGAGAATGCAAGGGGAAAAATGGGAAAATCCAAGGGGAAAAATGGGAAAATCCAAGGGGAAAAATGGGAAAATCCAAGGGGAAAAATGGGAAAATCCAAGGGG
>NW_026626506.1:4035-6848 GCF_030028575.1 Malurus melanocephalus
AAAAAACTGGGGAAAAGCTGGAAAAAGCTGGGGAAAGCTGGAAAAAGCTGAGGAAAAACTGGGAAAAGGAAAAGGAGCAGCACAGGCAGCAGCACTTCCCAAAAAAACCACTGGGAAGAAGCTTTTCCTTCCCACCCAACAGCCTCTGAACACGGGCAGAAGTCAAACAAATTATGGTGAAATTACAACACTTCCTGCTGCTTTTTCCCTACCCCGAGCTGCAAATATCCCCGGAAAAACGCGGAAAAACCCTAAAAACATGGATAAATCCTAAAAGTGTTGGAATTACCATTCATGCAGGCCTCGTGGAGAGGGGAGGCTGTGTAGAGGGGAGGGTTGACTTTGGCTCCGTACGACAGCAGAACTTTGACACACTCGATGCTGCCCGAGGCGCAGGCGTCGCACAGCGGAGTGCTGCCGTCGATGTTCCGAGCGTCCACCTGCGGGTGGGAGAGCCTGGGATTAGGGAATGGGTTGGGAAATAATCTGGGAAAAGGGTTCTGGGATGGTGGAGTTGGTGGTGAGGTTAGTGCTGAGCTTGTCACCAAGGGTTGCATCTGCAGGGTTTGAGATTCTGACAGGAATGGGGATTCCCTCCCTGCTCTGTGCAGCCCTTCCCAGGAAAGAATTTCCCATAATATCTGAACTGAATTCCTCCTGGCACAACTTGACCCATTCCCTGTCAAGGTGGGGTGGAGAAAATCCCTCAGGCTGTGGAGTTCAACCATTCCCAGCTCTGCCAGGGCCACACTGCCCCTGTCCCCAAGTGTCACATCCACAGGGATTTAAATCCCTCCAGGAATGGGGATTCCCTCCCTGCTCTGCTCAGTCCATCCCAATGTTTACAGCCCATTCCAGGAAGGAATTTCCCATAATATCCGATCTGAATCCCCCCTTACACAACGTGATCTGTTCCATGTCAGGGTGGGGTGGAAAAAACCCCTCAGGCTGTGGAGTTCAACCATTCCCAGCACTGCTGAGGCCACCACTGCCCCTGTCCCTGAGTGTCACATCCACAGGGATTTAAATTCCTCCTGGAATGGGGATTCCATCCCTGCTCTGTGCAGCCCATTCCAGGAGGGAATTTCCCATAATATCCGACCTGAATCCCCCCTGGCACAACTTGACCCATTCTCTGTCAGGGTGGGGTGGAAAAAACCCCTCAGCCCATGAAATTCAACTGTTCCCAGCTCTGCCAGGGCCACACTGCCCCTGTCCCCAGGTGTCACATCCACAGGGATTTAAATCCCTCCAGGAATGGGGATTCCCTCCCTGCTCTGTGCAGCCCATTCCAGGAGGGAATTTCCCATAATATTTGATCTGAATTCCTCCTGGCACAACTTGACCCATTCCCTGTCAAGGTGGGGTGGAGAAAATCCCTCAGCCCATGAAATTCAACCATTCCCAGCTCTGCCAGGACCGCACTGCCCCTGTCCCTGAGTGTCACATCCATGGGGATTTAAATCCCTCCAGGAATGGGGATTCCCTCCCTGCTCTGCACAGTCCATCCCAATGTTTGCAGCCCATTCCAGGAAGGAATTTCCCATAATATCCGATCCGAATTCCCCAAGGTGATCCGAATTCCCCCAGGCACAACTTGACTCGTTCTCTGTCAGGGTGGGGTGGAAAAAAACCCCTCAGGCTGTGGAGTTCAACCATTCCCAGCTCTGCTGAGGCCACCACTGCCCCTGTCCCGGAGTGTCACATCCACAGGGATTTAAATTCCTCCAGGAATGGGGACTCCATCCCTGCCAGGCTGGACGGCCCCTTCCATGAAGGAATTTTCCCAATATCCAAACCAAACACTCCCTGGTGCAATTTGAGACTGTTCCCTCTCCTCCTGTCCCTGTTCCCCGGGATGAGATCCCAAATCCCCCCCGGCTGCCCCCTCCTGTCAGGGAGTTGTGCAGAGCCACAAAGTCCCCCCGATCCCATTTTTTCCAGGCTTTTTCCCCTTTCCCAGCTCCCTCAGCCATTCCAGGGGCTCCAGATCCTGCTCCAGCCCCTTCCCAGCTCCCTCAGCCATTCCAGGAGCTCCAGCCCCTTCCCAGCATCCTCAGCCACTCCAGCCCCTGCTCCAGCCCCTTCCCAGCTCCCTCAGCCTCTCCAGGAGCTCCAGCCCCTTCCCAGCTCCCTCAGCCTCTCCAGGAGCTCCAGCCCCTTCCCAGCTCCCTCAGCCATTCCAGGGGCTCCAGATCCTGCTCCAGCCCCTTCCCAGCTCCCTGAGCCTCTCCAGACCCCGCTCCAGCCCCTTCCCAGCTCCCTCAGCCTCTCCAGGAGCTCCAGCCCTTTCTCAGCTCCCTCAGCCTCTCCAGGAGCTCCAGCCCCTTCTCAGCTCCCTCAGCCTTTCCAGGGGCTCCAGCCCCTTCCCAGCTCCCTCAGCCTCTCCAGGAGCTCCAGCCCTTTCTCAGCTCCCTCAGCCTCTCCAGGGGCTCCAGCCCCTGCTCCAGCTGCTTCCCAGCTCCCTCAGCCTCTCCAGGGACTCCAGCCCCTGCTCCAGCCCCTTCCCAGCTCCCTGAGCCTCTCCAGGAGCTCCAGACCCCGCTCCAGCCCCTTCCCAGCTCCCTCAGCCTCTCCAGGGGCTCCAGACCCTGCTCCAGCCCCTTCCCAGCTCCCTCAGCCTCTCCAGGAGCTCCAGACCCCGCTCCAGCCCCTTCCCAGCTCCCTCAGCCACTCCAGACCCCGCTCCAGCCCCTTCCCAGCTCCCTCAGCCTCTCCAGGCGCTCCAGACCCCGCTCCAGCTCCTTCCCAGCTCCCTCAGCCTCTCCAGGGGCTCCAGACCCCGCTCCAGCTCCTTCCCAGCTCCCTCAGCC
>NW_026626507.1:0-2382 GCF_030028575.1 Malurus melanocephalus
GTGATCCCAAAGGTCTTTTCCAGCCTCAACAATTCCATGGAAAAGGGTGAGAAAAAAGGGAGAATGGGAAGGGAGATGGGGAAAAGGGGCTGAGGAGGTTTGGGGGATAATGGAGCAACAGAGGTGAGGGTTGGGAGGGAAATGAGGGATAAATTGGGAATGGGGGGAATAAAATGAGGGAAAAACGAGGGTCAGGAGAGGGTGAAATTAGGGATAAGTGAGGATGGATCCCCCAGATCTCCCCAGATTCCCTTTGGCTGTTTGTGATTTCACCCAAACCCAACGCCCCCATCCCAAAAAAAATTCCTGCTGAAAATCCCCATTTCTGAGCTCTTCTCCCTTTTAATCAAGTGCCCGAAAAATTAACCAAATGTCCCAAAATTAACCAAATGTCCCAAAATTAACCAAATGCCCCAAAATTCCTCCCACAGATCCCACAGTGGTTTGCCGGCAGCTTCCAGGTGAGTTCCTCATTTCCAGCCGAATTTTCTCTTTTTCCTTCTCACTTCCACGTTTCACCTGTGAGTTTTTTTTTCCGTTTTTGTCAGGAATTTGCTGTTTTTTCCTCCAAGGTCACTCCCTGGTCTACCCTCCCTCCTCCTCCTCGCTGTAATCCGGCGCTGGCCACACCGGTCAAGCACTGACCGCTGGCGTGGGCGGCGTTAATCCCCCGCCAGGAAATCCTGGGATAACGAGGGTTAATTAATGAATAAATGATTCCATCATCCTCCATCGATTCCGGGATAAACGGCCCAAAAAGGGAGGGTGGGGGGAAATGGGCGCTGAGTCACGGCCGCTCCGGGCGGCTCAAATTCTTGGAATTGGRAGGAAACCGATGGAGTTTGGCAATGATTATTTGGCAAAAAATYGTTAATTTGGGGAGGGGTTAATTAGGGGAGCAGTGAAGGAGGTCCGAGTTCTGTGGAGAGGGATCCTGAAGGATTTATTAATGGTTAAAAATCAGTTGAAGTATTTTTTTCCTTTTTGCAGCTGAGGAGATGAGATTGGGGAAAAAAATAATTTCAGGGATAAAAATAATAATTAGGGTAATTTCAGGGATAACTTTGGGGATTATAATAATAATAATTTTGGGGATAATTTCAGGGGTTTGTAGCAAATGTGATTTGAGAGGTGGGTGAAGGAGGGCAGARGGGGATGAGAAAAGGAAAATCACCTTTTCATGGTAAAAAAAAAACCAAAATCCAGAAAAGTAAATGAGCTTTTCCAGGACTGGAGCAGAGGGGATGAACGGGGAGAACGGAGACACTGGGAACGAATGAGGTTCCAAATTACAGCTGGAACAGCYCAAAATTCAACCCTGAGTTGTGGAAGGGACAAAACCGGGGAGAAAACGGACAAAATTGGGGAGAAAAGGGAATTTTGGCTGAATTTGGTTATTTCCAGACGCCTCTGGCAGCGACGCTTCCACAATTCCTGGGCCGAGGTTGGGTCCAAACAGCTCCATTTTTAAACCCTTGACTGAGGTGAAACCCGGGAAAATCGGGGTGAAATCCAGGAAAATCAGTGTATCTGCATCGTTCCAACTCAGCCTGTGTTGGAAAAGCCCCAAAATTCTCTGAAAACCGCCCAAAATGACCCGTTCCAGGCTGTTTTCCCTCCCAACCGTCCCGGCAGCAGCTGAGCCGTGTTCTCATCGAGCCCCGCCCTCCCTGGGGTTAATTAATCCCAAATGAAGCTCCAGAACGGCTCCATCCCAGCGCCAGGGTCGGTTTGGGGTGGAAAAATCCCAAAATAAATTAAAAAACCGGACAGAGAAAGGAGTTGAGAGCAGGGAAAGGTTGGACCAACCAGCACGAAATCAAACGGAAATTAAACCTGGGGATGATCGAGCCTAATTAAGCTCAGTTTGTTAATTACTCTACGGGTGGAAACCTCAGAAAATGGGTTCGCCCCCAAATTCTTGGAGTTTTCACCAGAAGTGGTTGGGTTTTAGGGACGTGGAGGGGGATGGGAAGGAAGAGGCRGGACAAGGGTTCGTTAACGAGCCWCGAGCTCGAGAATCTAATGACTCAWTAATTAGTCAGATCAGCTAATGACTCTGGTTAGGCAATGTCTCCGAGGAGGGACACGGGGGCAGGAGGGGCCGGGACCCCACCCTGGGGCCTCATTCTGGGYTCAGATTCCTCGGAATCAGGAAAATCAGTGAAATTATGGAATTAATTAACGAGGAGTCCGGAAAACGAAGCCCCCACGGTCCCACCCCGTCCCCGAGTCCCAGCGGTGGCAGCAGCAGCAGCAGCAGCAGCGGCGTTTCCAGCGGGGTTTTTGTCCATATTCCCTAAAATCCATCAGGAATTCCCTCAGCGTTCCCCTCCCGCCCCCAAAAATCCACAAAATTCCCGCCCGGAGCCGGAATCCACC
>NW_026626507.1:3828-4739 GCF_030028575.1 Malurus melanocephalus
CAGCAGGGAGGCTCCATTCCACCCTGGAATCTCCTCTGCTTCCCTCCCTCAACCTCTCCCACCCCAAACCCAAAAACCACCCCAAAACCGTCTCCATCCTCCTTGCCAGCTCCTGGTGGCCATCGTCCACCCCTTGGTGACCACCTCACGTCAGCACCTGCGGCCKGGCCCCGCCGCGCTCGCCGCGGTGCCGCTCCATCACCTGCAGGACATCGTCCAGGATGGACGGCCCCAGGTCCACGTGGAGGGACAGCAGCGAGCCGGCGTGGCACGGGAACGCCTCGGACTCGCCGTTGGCACGGGGMGATGTCACCGTTGTCACCTCGTCCAGATGCAGCCGCGGCGGTTTGGGCGGCGCGGCCGGAGCGGCCGGAGCGGGAGGAAGGGTCAGCGCCTGCGTCCCTCCCAACGCCGGCAGAGAAATGGCGTTTTTSAGCAGCGGCGACGGCGCCGCGGCCGCTTCGGTGCCGGACATGGTGGCCGCCCGCGAGAACTCGAACGGCGCCGGCGTCTCCTCGGGGTCATCGCCGCCCTCGCCGTGGCCACGAGGAAGGAGGTGGAATTTGCCCTGAAGGAAGGAAATGTCCCCAAAAGTGTCAGCTTGACCGCCGCTGCCCACGTGGATGGTGTGGCGGAAATCGCCCAAGGGAGGGCTGATCATGTCCGAGGAGAGGATATCCCGCAGCTTCTCCTTCTTGCCCTTGCGGCTGCCCCTCTTGAGGTAAATGGGCACTTTGGTGGACATGGCGGGCACTGCCCGGCCTCAGGACAGCCTGGAAAAACAACGGGAAAAACAACAATGGGAAAAACAACAATGGGAAAAACAACGGGAAAAACAACGGGAAAAACAACGGGAAAAACAACAGGAAAAACAACGGGAAAAACAACAATGGGAAAAACAACGGGAAAAA
>NW_026626507.1:4779-6461 GCF_030028575.1 Malurus melanocephalus
GGAGATTTTGGCAGGAGGGGGAAGGAATTTGGGGTTTTCCTGGTTTTGGTGGTGAACTCCCAAGTTCAGATTTCAGATCTCGGCTGGATTTTCCAGGAGTGAGGAGAAATGAGGCAAAATTGGGGATTTTTGGTGCCGTGAATGTGTCCAACCTCGGGAATCGCCTCGGTGGGATAAAAAAAGGGATGGAGGAGCTTTGGGACCACCCCCGGCAAATCAGGAAGGGAAAAATCCTGAGATTTTCACAGAATTCTGGGAAAAAATTCCATCAAATCCTTTTTTTATAAAACATGAGGGGGTAGGGATGGGTTTATCCCGGGTTAGGACACCCCAGGGGCCTTTTGGGGCCGGAATTCGCCCTCCCCGGTGCCAAAGAGACGGAAAAATCCCGGGAGAGCGCGGAGAATCCGTCCTAAAAAATCATCACAGCGACATCAGCGAGGCCCCGAGGGATGGAAAATCCCAWTTCCCCTTCAACCCTGGCGTCACCTCCCAAAGCTCCCATCCCGTGGCATCCCGGCCTTTCAGGGAACACTCCCCCATTTTTCCCAGATTTTTTATTCCTTTATCCCCTATTTTTAGAAAATATTCCCTTATCCCCTATTTTTAGGGAATACTCCCTTACCATCCCTCATTTTTAGAAAATATTCCCATATTCCTTATTTTTAGGGAAAATTCCCTCATCATCCCCCATTTTTTGGGAATACTCTGTTATTATCCTCCCATTTTAGGGAATATCCCCTATTTTTAGGGAATATCCCCCATTTTTTCTTCCATTTTCAGGGAATATCCCTTATTTCCCCCCTGTTTTTTGGGAATATCCCCTATTTTCAGGGAATATCCCCTATTTTCCCCCGTTTTCAGGGAATATCCCCTATTTTTTCCCCATTTTTAGCGAATATCCTCTATTTCCCCCCTGTTTTTTTTGGGAATATCCCCTATTTTCAGGGAATATTCCCTATTTTCCCCCGTTTTCAGGGAATATCCCCTATTTTTTCCCCATTTTTAGTGAATATCCTCTATTTCCCCCCCCTGTTTTTTGGAATATCCCCTATTTTCAGGAAATATTCCCTATTTTCCCCCCGTTTTTAAGGAATATCCCCTATTTTTAGGGAATATCCCCTATTTTTTCCCCATTTTCAGGGAATATCCCCTTTTTCCCCCCGTTTTCCCCCAAATCCCCGACAAACCCCGTTCCGGAGCCGCTCCCGGGGGATCCCGGGCTCAATCCCGGCAGCGCCGCTCGGCCCCGTCCCGGAAAATCCTGACGGTGCAGAATCCCGAGTTAATCCCGGGATTAACGAGCGGGACGGGGCGGGGGGGAGCCAGGGGGGACGGAGCCATCGGGACAGCGCCGGGAAAACGGGAATTGCGGGGGGAAAATGGGGCTGGAGGGGAAAAAATATGGATTTGTGGGGAAAAAAGTGGGGTTGGAGGGGAAAAAGAGTGGAATTGTAGGGAAAAAAGGATTTGTGGGGAAAAAAATATGGATTTGTGGGGAAAAAAGTGGGGTTGTAGGGAATGGGGATTTCGGGAGCAGCGCCAGGACCTTTCCGTGGGATCCCACGAAATTCTGATCATTGGAAAAGCCGGAATTGGGCAAAACAGGGAAGGAAATYCCCGAAATTCCCGAAATTCCCGAAATGCTGTCCCACCTGGAGAATCCCGTGCAGGATCCGGGG
>NW_026626508.1:0-6474 GCF_030028575.1 Malurus melanocephalus
GTGCTGGCAGCAGAGTGGGCGCTGGTGCACATGCACATACGGAAGGACTGACAGATTTGTTCCAGAAATCAGATGTTCAAAATGCAAACACTTCTTATTCACTAAGAAATGCCAGGCAGTTCTGAATTCTCTCAAACTAWTTTTTTATAAATATTTGCCGATTGCAATCAAATTCTACCAAGAACTTTAACATCCCTAGTACACACAGAAACACCACGCCAAAAGCAGTACTTTMTACACCCCTGATGAAACAACTTCATCTTTCTTCTTCTTAATCCTACCATTACAATTTTCAGCCTCTCTCCCACTGTCTAAAATTTAAGCACCTCCCCACTCACTTCCAGTGACTGCCTCTACCTTTCTACCTCAATCTTCTGTCCAGGTTCATGTTCTCCATTACCACTTGAAGAGGAAGCCAGAAAGGCCAGTATACAAACACTAGAAGACAGTGCTGAAATAAACTTCTGAACAGACAACAGAACACAGGGAAGGAAGGATAAAAACAGATCTCTAAGCTAAAAACCATATCAAATTTATGCTGTGCAGTTTCAAATGAAATTGTATACACAGCTGAATTTCCTGATTAGACCATTTCAAAGCAACCTGCATAGACAGACAAGTAGSCCTACCTCTATCAATCCCCATTTCAGTCAGAATTCTACTGTAAGCTGTGATATATTGAAACCTTTTCCAAAAACTAATCTGAATATAGTTGGTCTAACAGTAATTTTTAATAAAGTATTTTTCTGTCTACCTGRCAGAAAGCAATCAGTGAAGTCAATTTATGACACAAAGTTCATTAAGAGGACAGCTAAGATCACAGAATTAATTGATGTCCCCAAGTACCTATTTAATGAGAATGATTTTCTGTTACCCTGGATTACAAGCCAAGTCATAGAAGTGACAGATAAAGACCAATCTACTTCCTGCCAAAGCCTCTGTTGAGTAGCTTAGCAATTTATCTGTAAACTGAATTTTGAATCATATCTTAGCCTTGAAAATCATTAGACATTAGAGGTTTAGTCCAAACATGTAATTCAATTTTAGCTGCCAACCTGCTACAGCAAATCCCCCAATGATAACTGCAGGAGTTATCTAGCTGATGACACACTGCTTATTTGGAGTTAAGACTTGATAACTCTGCAGCAATAAGTCTCTATCTAAAGCTGAAAGAGTTRAGTGGTAGAAGTACAGAAAATCACACTGGAGGCAGCCACGTTACCTTAATTGTACTCTGTTTCAACTCTGTTTTCTTGTTGTGGCTGAAATCTATAAAATGTGTACTYTGTAGACTATAGATGTTTGATTTTCAGATAGCTTGGTTCTTCCAGGGAGAATTCTTTTGAGGGAGCTTCTTCTATTTATTCCGGTCCAGACACCTGATCTTTCAGGCYTTTCCAATTATGCAATGTCTTACAAAAGGCAAAGAAAACTGTTTAGTCTAACTGGTCTGTCATGTACTGTTGTTCTTTGTCTAAGAGAAYAGGAAGATGAGGAMTACAAGARTMAAATTCAGGCCYTGCTAAAAACTTAGACAATTTGGCTATCAGCTTCAACACAACCAATCCTGGACAATTTTCCTGAAATAAAACTGGTATCATTTGCCCATGGATACCTGGGCCTGATAGTAGCTAACACTAACAGATATCAGAACTCAGCCTCCTAGAATGACTTTCAATCTACCCATTTTACATTATACTGACACGGTTTGATGTGATGTATGGCTCATTTGTGTGCAGTTTTTGCCCTGTTTTTTCCCTTTGTGAGTTTCCCAGGGAAACTGACAGGGATTTTCAGATTCCCAGGGAATCTGACTGTCAGATTCCCAGGGAATCTGACAAAACTACAGTTTTAATTTGGATTAAAATAAGCTCCTATGGAAAAGAAATCCTACTGAGGGGAGAGGACAGGAAGGGGCAAACAGCAGAATACAAGAATGGTTACTCTGAAAATGCATAAAACATGTCAGTAAAACTTTTAAATCTACAGGATTTCATGGCAGGGATATGACTTGCAACTGCAGCCTGAAGAATCCTTCTGTAAATGAGGAAACTATTAAAGTTATAATTTGAAACATAATATAGAAACTAACACCCTAGTTTTGTACTGACCTACTTAACTTTAGAGTCTTAGGTAATTCCTAGGGAARCTGGCTAAGTGTCAGTTAATTAGAAAAAGCTGGCTCTCTGTACCTTCTCAGTTAATTATTCTGACATAAATGCCATTCTTTTTCCCCTTGTCCACTGCAAAAGGAAAGTGTCAAGTTTGAGAAGGGCTTTTTTAGAAAGCATATCTCTTCTGTTGTAAGAAGCTGATTATGCATTACACTCGCACAGATTCAGTCTCATATTTTCCTATTCTTTTAAACTTCATGCAAGTACATCTCAGCTGTACTTTTTGATCACATTTATATTCCAGCCTTGTCCTTCTGTTGAGTAAGAATTGCTCTAAGAGACAGCCTATGCTAGAAGTGCCTGGGTAGACTTATAAATCACATTTCAACTCTGTTGTACTTCAGATCCGCTGGAATACACACAGAGTCTTCACCTTCAATTAAATCTCAAGGTGGGCTTGGAATGATAATCTCCTGGGAAGCCAGCCTGAGGTGCCTGTGTCCTGTCACAACCCTGCCACTTGGTACATCCATTACCCAGCTAGCAGACATTCTTCAAGTGTACTGTAACCTTCCTTAGGACTAAATTCACTACAAATAATTAGCAGGACCTGAATGGTTTCTCCAGGAATATATGTATTGCATGTACCAATAACTGCACCAYAGAAAAACCTGTGCTTACATTTGAGATGAAGAAAGAAAAAGACATGTTCTGTTAACAAAGAGCTGGCAGAAAAAATACTTCATTCTTCCTGTAGACCTAAACACATAAGACTCATAAGAATTCACATAAAAAAAAAAAGAAAATGCAATTTCAAATCCCAGGTAGTGAGATCCCATTAAAGACAGGTGTCCGTCAGGGAAGAGACAGCAGAAAGAACCCAGTTACAGAAATGACCTCTTACCCCAAAAATCCCATCAGACCAGGGGACATTTGGGTGTCACAGATCAGCTTCCACCACACTGTATGGATAAGAAGCAAGACAACATCTAGCAAGGGGCTTTAAATCTCACAGACATGTGATACATAAACTCAAGGCCTTTACAAACCCCAAATTCAAGTTCTTTTGTTACTGTTCATTACATCATAATCTTTTTTTGTTAAGATACAAGCTACATATTGCAAATGAAGTGCTCATTATGTAGCTTTTTAAAACATAACTGTTGGTGGAGTAATAACCTTATCTCTAAATTTATCATTATTTTTGTCATCAATTATCTATATATTTATCTCATCATGACACAACACTGGATTTGGTGTCCTTTTCTCAATAAATATTCTGAAGAACATCTACTCTGAAGTAATAACTTTTGTGTGTGTAAACTAATATATTATTTTAAAGGTCTTTTCTCCTATGATGAGGGAAAGCCTTTGGATCACCAACTCCATGAAAMTCTTTCTTGAATTTCACTGATCAGAAGTGCTCACAATATTTATAATTAGTTTCTTCTATACATTGCATATTTTCATTCCTTCGACAGAAGCAGAAATCTTTAATTTTCTGCATTTCTACAATACATTTGCTCTCCTTAGAGTGGCATTACTTCTGTAACTTAGAATAACTCTGCAAATCAATGAAAGTACACAGGTTTTCCCTCTCATCTATTTCAAGCTGAGCTGCCAGGACCCAGAATAAATTTGTGTTAGCTCTCAATTCCATGACCTTCCACTTTGTACTTTTAAATTTCATTTCATTTCTATTACTTGAGTTCCCAAGGTCTTCCAATTCTGCCTGTTTGGTATTCCAACCCTTCTCAGTACTGGTCATGTTTTCCAACTCTCTCCTATCAAGTTTCACTACCACACTTCTAATTTGGGGCTAAAAAATTCAGAGAAAGGTAGGTGCCAACAAGGGGAAATGCAGTGAAGTGTGAAGAGGCAGCCCAGTGGACAAAACCTCATCAGTGGCAAAGCTGGAACAACACAAATCCCCCAGTTCCTAATCCTGTATTTGTTTTGTCTCCTGACGCTGCACTTGTGATCAGATGTGAGGGTGAATCCACAGCCCCAGAAAGGTGATGTACATCAATAATTGASAAAATTGTCTCTTCAGTGGTTTGTGTCAGGGTAGCCCATGACCAATCTGAGAAGTCTRATATCTAATCTACTGATAACCATCCTCAGCAAGAATAGTTATATATCTGTAACTATTTATCCACAGTAAGTCTGAGCAAYGTATAAACAAAGATGATGACATTTCATGCCTTGGTTCTTAAGCTTGCACAGTCTCAAAGAATCTCCAGGCATAAAATGCATGGGGGTTTTAACATGATAGCCTGAACTGAAATTCTGTAAGCAATAAAATTTAGAGAAACAGCTTAGTTAATGCTCAGAACGTGGTCTGGCAGCCTGCCATGCATAARCATGCACTGAAACCAGAGTTCATGCCAAGATTCTTAGCTTTCAACTTCATAGAAATTCCTGGTGTGGTTTATACTAGATCCTCTTAGTTCGTTTAACTTTTTTCTTCCTTTTTGCAGTTTAATCCGTGCCTAGTTGAACTTATTACCTTTTTATATATAAGCATTAATAATGTAATAGACATAACTCCAAGTAGGAGTAATAGAATTAGTCTGTTCATATAATTTTGATTAAAGACAGATCTAACACTAAAATGACATTTATTCTGTGCCTTCTGTGCCAAGCCTCTATGAACACAATGMGATGCTGCAGTGTGACCTATTACAATAACATGTATGGCTATTCCCATAAAAATAAATGCTTCCTAAGACTCATAAGAATTCACTTCACATGCAGCTATCCAATCTATTCTGAGGCTCCTCTCAAGCCAAAGCATCCCTCTCAACAGGTTTGATCAAAAGATCAAGACCTTCATATTTGGGTTCATAATATCAGAAGGTCTAATTTGACTTTCATATCCCTGATGTCTGCTTTTCCAAGCCTCAAATCTGTGCAAGGGAAATAGCTGGAGGTCCTCTCTAGAGAGTGCACCTTGCTTACTTTTTTCTTTTTCCAGTAATAATTACATTGGTTTAGATTTTAGTTTATGTTTCAGAAACTTACTAGTCAGTTACTTGAGTATGTACCAAGCCACATTCAATGTATGGATTAGGTGAATAATAAATTCTCTATTACCACAGATTTTCAGCTCCATCCTTTCTTATTTACAGCTTCAACACACAGTTGTGAGGAAGATAAATATTATTATCCCCAGCTACAAAATGCAACTTAAGACAGCTAAGATTTTGTYATGTATCACACAGAAAGTACATGGCAGATGAGGGAAAAGGGTGAAAGACAGGCTGGAATAACAGGTTCAGACTGCACTGAAAACTAATTAATATAACAAACATTACATCGTTATTGATGTTGGGCAAGTGTATAATATACAAGGTTTTCAACAGCAAATGTTTCTCAACGGATCAGTCACACTGGTCTTACTATTTATTTACAGCTCTGCTTGYTTTTTGAATGGACGACTTAAACAATCAACAAATCACATGAAAAGATTGTATTGTAAACTATTGTTTTAGATCCCTTGAGKTTTTTGCAAAATGATGACACATTAAATTCTGTCAGATTTAGAAAGTTAGCATGATTCTATGGCTGTAATGCAGATTTCAAATGAGGTATAGTTCTGTCTTCTTTTTTCACACAGAAGTAGTGACTGCTGGGGCAATGCTGTCATTACCCAAAAGAAATATGGATCATACTTTAAAAAAAAAAAAATCAATCAACAGCTGTCCTCTCAAATCAGGCCATATTGGCCCATAGCTCAACAAGGCTGACCAACCAATACATTTTGAAAATAACTGAAAAAGTTGAGAGAATCATAATTTAAAATTTTATATGCAATTATATATCATCTGGGTAAATAACCCACCCAGTACTGCAATATTATGACAGATTTACATGCACATCCATGTGTGCAGATGTTTGTGCTGATGCACATAAAGTGCCAACACCCAAACCCATCAAMTCTCAGCTTCACACCTTCAGTGTTTCCCCCACTGTACAGTTATGTWAATATTTGTGCAAATATGTTTATGTAACATGACATGAAATTTCAGAGAGCAGCTATGGGTAATTGTGCTAATTACTGCAACCTTGCTTCTGCTGATTTACGAGGTACGAGGCAGGGTTTCTGCCCCAGAATAATTGTAGTATCAGATCCAAGAAAGTTTTAATTGCAACACCACTTCTGTACTGCAGCTACCTGTGCAAAGCCCACATTGTGAACCTCATGTAGTCACAATGTCTATAAAATTAGTTTGTCAGTTTGGCAACGAAGGGAAGAGGGAAGATAATTTTCCTAGAAATCAACACTTATCAATKAAATGCTGGTCTAGTCCATATACAGCAGTTAATAGTATTATGATACAGCGCACCAGCAGCCTTT
>NW_026626509.1:0-2944 GCF_030028575.1 Malurus melanocephalus
TGAAGGCGAATGGAAATGGCAATCATTGGGAATGCAGGGCTATGTTTAGCCTCGCCAGGCACGGAAAAACATTTATTGACAGCCCCAGGGTCAGAACGGGGCAGGCAATGGGGACAGGGCCACTCCTCTGGTGCTCTGTGACCCCGGGGACAGAGCTGGGGACACCTAAACAGCACCAGCGTCACCACTCAGGGCTTTTGGGGACTTTGTGTGCGGGCACGGTGCTGGCAGGATCCCAATTTGGGACTGGGTTCATCCAAGCCAGGCCTTTGGATTAATCCCTGCTCGTTTCCTTGGGATTGGGGCTGTGTTTGGGCTGGAACCACAGGGAGGTGACAGAACAGAGGGTGGCAGTTGGTGACAGGGACAGAGGAGCACCCGAAATGTGGCACAGCTGGGCCAGGATCACCTGGGAAACCAAATCCAGCAATGACTGAAAGTTTTATTCACCTTTAGGGCACGGCTCTGCAAGAACCCAGCTCAGCTTTTGGCTCTCCGAGCCCTTGGCAGTGTAAATAAACCATTCCAGGAACAGAAAAAAGGGCAGAGGGTGAGGAAAAGATTTCCTRCAATGAAAATTCAAACGGGATCCTCCACCCTGAAAGCTGCTCCCTGCCAGCCTGGGCCAATTTCRTTGGAAAAACAAGTTATTCCTATCRGATCAGSACATTTGTCCCTAAAATKCTGSGTTTCCAAATTTCTTGCTGAAAGAATTGGCTGGGAAGGAAATCACAGGAGGTGCCAGCCTGTTTTTTTTGTGTCTGTCGCTCCATGTGCACTCCAGGTGACCTATAAATAATTAATAATTATAAATCTGCATCTGCAGAGCTGCAGAGAGTGTCTGTGCCCACACAAAGAGTTGGGCAGAGGCTTTGGGWGTAAAAATAACTCAATTTTCTGCCCTACCTGGCTCATAAAATTATAACACAGACCTTTATCAGACTTTCAGCCCTAAAATTTTAACAGTTCAAGCACAGAAATGGGGCAAAAAGAGGAGCTGCTGTGCCCTGCTCTGCAGAGGAAGGAAGAAAAAGGTCGTTTGTGTTCTTTTCCCTTCTCTGAGCTCTGCCCCTCATTCCCACAAATTTCCCCCATCCCAAACTGCACCGTCAGGAGAAACGTCCCAATAAATGATCCATTGTGTGCACCCTCATTTTTGGGCTTTCCAAATAATGGCAGAGTGGANAAAAAAAAAAAAAAAAAAAAAAAAAAAAAAAAAAAAAAAAAAAAAAAAAAAAAAAAAAAAAACCAAACCAAAACAACAAAACCGAGTTTTCAATGCCTCATACATTATTTTTTTTTATTTAAAAAGGGGTTTTATTTCCCATTACAAGCGGTGCATTCATGCACTGACAGAAGTTATGCCTGGATTTGCTGCGCTCAGGAATCCACATGGATTTACTGATTTATCCCCTTTTTTTCCCCTCCTGCAACTCTCCCTTTCTCCAACAGTTCCCGAATCGTGCCTCTGCACAAGGATAAAGTAAAAAGTTGATGAAATAACAGAGATATCTCACGATTACACAGAGGGTAATTTTTGATTTCCGAAAGGCGCATTTATTTATTTCCAAATTTGAAAATCACACAGCCAAGGGAGGTCTTGAAAAGAGCAAAATTCACCATCCAGGTCTTTGATTTCCAAAATTCACCATCCAGGTCTTTTATTTCCAAAATTCATTATCCAGGTCTTTTATTTCCAAAATTCACCATCCAGGTCTTTTATTTCCAAAATTCACCATCCAGGTCTTTTATTATTTCCAAAATTCACCATCCAGATCTTTTAATCCCCCTTGAATTTCGTGGCTCCAGGAGAGCACAAGGGGCTCACTCAGCTCATGAGAAAATGTGAATTTTTGCTGTGGAGAAATTTCTAGAAACAGGTCACTGACATTCCTATTTTAAATCTTTTGGTGGTTTTTTCCCAAGGATCCCCTCTCACCGTGTTGCTCTCATGCCTCACTGCCATTTTCACTGTTTCTCCTCCTGTTTGTGCCTTTCTGTCCCATTTCCTCTCCTCTCCTGCTTTCAAAATACCCTTTGGAGGCTTCTGTTAGTGTTCAACCCCATTTATTCCTCCAACCAACAAACCAGGCAGGAAAACTTCCACTTCATGGTCCAGCACAAGCTCTGTGCTGCCTTGGGAGAGATCTTTGCAAGGAGAGATGTTTTTATTTTATATTTTAATTATCTGAGGCTGTTTAAGTCTGCTGCATTTCAACCTCAGCTTAACAGATTTAATCTTCTGTTAAACTCCCGTTTTTACCCACTAATGGCCCATATTTATGGTGGTTTCTCATTTCYCAGTGAATCCGGGGCAGAATTTCCTCCCTCACCTCTGGTGCAATTAAAACCCAAATATTTGGGCACATATTTGGGCACAGCTCCCGTTTCAGACATCCCATTTGGATCCTCATGGAAAGTCCACCCCAAATCCAGCCCTGCCAGGAACCAGAGCTGCCAACTGCGATTTCCTGGCCAGGGGCAAACGGGCAACTCTCAGCCATATGCTAAATTAAATTAGAAAATGAGCATTTTGGGTGRCAGAGCCAACAGGGCGAGGCAGAACAACCTCTGCTCCCTCTCTCTGTGAGATTTGAGGCAAYGGGGGTTTGAAAAAACTCTTTACCAGAAAACCAGACTTTTTTTTAGGCATTTGGAACAACAATGGCCCAGATTTTTTATCTCAGAAGAGCCAAAATCGGCTCAGTTTCACCGAGCCAGAGCAGGCAGAAAGTGGCCCAGCTCCAAAAAAATCAGCAGCGTTGACACCAAGCGAGGATCTGGCCATATGTGGATCTGCAGGAATATTTTGACTTTCTGTTTTCCCTGCAAAACATTGGCTAATTGGCACCATTTGTGTTTGGAAGGCGGCTGAAATGGGAGCTGTGTTTGTGGATCCTGGGGAGGGAGGGATGAGGGGTGGGAGAAGCAGGAATTCACTTTA
>NW_026626509.1:3604-6595 GCF_030028575.1 Malurus melanocephalus
ATCCTGAAAACCCATGGGGCACATCCTGAAAACCCATGGGACACATCCTGAAAACCCATTGGACACATCCTGAAAACCCATGGGACACATCCTGAAAACCCATGGGGCAAATCCTGAAAACCCATGGGGCAAATCCTGAAAACCCATGGGGCAAATCCTGAAAACCCATGGGACACATCCTGAAAACCCATGGGACACACCCTGAAAACCCATGGGACACACCCTGAAAACCCATGGGATATATCCTGAAAACCCATGGGACAAATCCTGAAAACCCATGGGGTTCCTGGGCAGATTTAACAGATTTAACAGATTCAACACATCCTGCAAACCCATGGGTCACACCCTGAAAACCCACGGGACACATCCTGAAAACCCATGGGATATATCCTGAAAACCTATGGGACACATCTTGAAAACCCATGGGGCACATCCTGAAAACCCATGGGACACATCCTGAAAACCCATGGGACACATCCTGAAAACACATGGGGCACACCCTGAAAACACATGGGGCACACCCTGAAAACCCATGGGGCACATCCTGAAACCCATGGGGCACATCCTGAAACCCATGGGACACATCCTAAAAATCCATGGGGCACATCCTGAAAACCCATGGGGTTCCTGGGCAGATTTAACAGATTTAACAGATTCAACACATCCTGAGAACCCACGGGACACATCCTAAAAACCCATGGGACACATCCTGAAAACCCATGGGATACATCCTGAGAACCCATGGGACACATCCTGCAAACCCATGAGGTTCCTGGGCAGATTTAACAGATTTAACAGATTTAACAGATTTAACACATCCTGAGAACCCATGGGATATATCCTGAAAACCCATGGGACACATCCTGAAAACCCATGGGATACATCCTGAGAACCCATGGGACACATCCTGAAAACCCATGGGTTTTCCCCGCTGTTCCCTGACCCCAAAGGAGCAGCCAAACCCCATCTCCTTTTCCCCTCCCCATCAGGAACAGCTCTCCAGGAAAATCCCAAATCTGCTCCCGGGGGAGCTTCACCCAAACGTTCCTCACATCCTCCCATAAACGATTCTGCTCTCCAAATGCTCCGTCTGTCGGGGCTGAGCTGTGAACGGAGCCATCCTGAGCCAAAGCAGCGATTTCCCTCCTGACAGCAGAGAGGAAAACATTCTTCCCCTTTCAGAGGCGACGGCCACAAGCTGCTCTGAGTTATTTTCTGCTCGCTGTGCCACCCAGGAGCTCTGTGAAGGGCAGGGGAAGCCTCTCCTGGCAAAAACACAAACTGGGAATTATTTTCCACGCTTTCCTTCCTCTCTCTTTGCAGGAAAATGTGGTTGTTCCTCCTCTGTGCCAGAGGTGCCCTCCCCTGAGCCAAATTCTCCACAGCATCAACAGCTCCACATCCCATAACTCCAAATCCCATAACTCCAAACCAATTAACTCAAACATCACACAGCAGATAAACCCTCAGCAGTTCCTGTGCCAGCCCCGGCCATAAATCACCCCTGGGCAGGAATTATCCCCCAGCCCCGATCCCATCACTGCCCCACTGTCCCATGGCAGAAAAATCAGAATTAATGATCTCCCCGTGCCCACCCCAAATGTTTATGGGGCACCATTTCCCAGCCTGGATTTCCTACAGCAAACCCTGCTTTCATTTCTTTGCTCTTACAACCAGGCAATCGTTTTTTAAGTTCGCTGTTGTATCAAAACCACCGGAACTTTATGGGATTTTGGGTTTTTTTTTAGCTGTTGTTTCACAGTCTCGTTCCCCAGCAAGATTTTAGTGCTCTCTCTATAAAAATGCCTTTTCCTGGTGCTGCTGCAGGGGCAGGGTGGGCACCAGGGCTCTTTGGGGACAAATTCACGTCCCCTCACCCCAAAACTGCCAGTTTGTCACAACCCAGTGAGGATCACCCGGGGAATTTGGGGTGAAATCCTCCAAAATGTCGATTTTGCTAAACACGGGATGGTTTCAGCTGAGCTGGTGGAACAAGTGAAGGGTTCAAGCTGGGATTTGAGTTCACAAATATTTCTCAGTGCCATCAAACACCTCTGATAATGTGGGCTGAGGCAATGGGGGTTTGGAGGGACTCCAGACATCCCTGATCCCTTCCTGCTCTCCTGCAGCTCCATGGGGGAAATATTTCATGCAGCTGCCACGAGCAGACACGATTTTACCTCTGCAGATTTTTTGACAAATCTGCTCTCAGCCTTGCTGTGGATTTCTGTGCCATCACAGGGGGATTTCAGAGCTATTTTGATCCCTGAAGATGCAATCTCAGTGACCTTGGCATCCTTATAAACAACATCCCATCTTTACCTGGCTTGAGGTACCAAAATCTCTTTAAATCTCTTGAATTCCCAGCTGTCAAATTGGGTTTGGGTTTTTTTATTTTTTTTTTTTTTTTTTTTTCCTGAGAGCTCCAGAGATTAATTTGTTCCCATAAATGGTGTGAGACGCAGGGAGGAAAACATCATTAGCAGGAGAGGACAGCAAACAAATGTAAAATGAGAAATGTTTTTTGAAGCAGTTACCTCCAGGTGGGAGGGGAAGGAGCTGGGGGAGGCTGATTTTCCATTTCTTTACAAACAGCAGCAATTAAAACCTTCACATTTTTTTGTGAAGGAAATGAAAAAGTTTTCAAAATCCATCCACTGCAGGCTGTCACAATTTTTTCTGATGATTGCCATGTTGGGAAAACAAATCAAACCCCGGAGAGGGGCCCCTGTGAGGGCTCTGCAAACATCACCAGAGGATGTTCTGACACTTCACCCCACCGTGGCCATGGGGAACGCTCTCGGGATTGACACAAATCCTACAAAATGTCAGCTCCAGCAGGGAGAGAGGCACTGATTGGGAGTGAAATGGGGAAAATCCTCGGTGTGGTTCGGGTTTTTCATCCAGCTCGTGCTGAACAGCAGCAGAAGGTCCTGGGGTCACCTCAAATCTGCAGCAGCCCCCAAAACTGACAGAATTAATGTCCCCAAA
>NW_026626510.1:0-1524 GCF_030028575.1 Malurus melanocephalus
AGTGACCAGAGTGACCAGAGTGACCAGAGAGACCACAGGCCACAGTGACCAGAATGACCAGAGTGACCAGAGTGACCAGAGTGACCAGAGTGACCAGAGCACAGCGAATGGAGTGGCAGGAGGATGATTTGTCATGCACATTTAGGGGGGAGTGACCAGAGTGACCAGAGTGACCAGAGTGACCAGAGCACAGCGAACAGAGTGACCAGAGTGACCAGAGCACAGCGAACAGAGTGACCAGGGTGACCAGAGCACAGTGACCAGAGTGACCAGAGTGACCAGAGTGACCACAGTGACCAGAGCACAGCGAATGGAGTGGCAGGAGGATGATTTCTCATGCACATTTTGGGGGGAGTGACCAGAGTGACCACAGGCCAGAGTGACCAGAGTGACCAGAGTGACCAGAGTGACCAGAGCACAGTGACCAGAGTGACCAGAGTGACCAGAGTGACCAGAGTGACCAGAGCACAGTGACCAGAGTGACCAGAGTGATGACAGTGACCAGAGTGACCAGAGTGACCAGAGCACAGCAAACAGAGCTCAGGAGGATGATTTTTCATGCACAATTAGGGGAGAGTGACCAGAGTGACCAGAGTGACCAGAGCACAGCGAACAGAGCAGCAGGATGATTTCTCATGCACATTTAGGGGATGCAGGAGGTGTCAGATACCCAGGGGGATGCAGGAGGTGTCAGATTTTATCCACAGCCAAGTGTCAGCACGGGAACAGCTCCACAATCCCAGGCTCAGCAGAAAGAAAATGAAAGGAAATCTGACAGATTTGTAACAGAGAATTGGAGAGGAGCAGAGCAGCGCAGATGGCGATCCCGCGGTTTATAATGGGATTATGTTCTCCTCTCTGCAGAGATATCCAAACCCAATCCGCTTTTGGGATGGCTCCTCACACCAAACACGACTCTGGGCCCGCTCCCAGGCTCCAGGGCTTTGCCAAACACTGGAGAACGGGCAGATCAGGGCTTAAGGCAGAGTTTAAACCAGAGTTTAAGGCAGAGTTTAAGGGAGAGTTTAAGGCAGAATTTAAGGCAGAGTTTAAGGCAGAGTTTAAGGGAGAGTTTAAGGCAGAATTTAAGGCAGAGTTTAAAGCAGAGTTTAAGGCAGAGTTTAAGGCAGAGTTTAAGGCAGATCAATGGAGGATGTTTAGGGCCACTGGTGCCTGCAAGGGCTCCAAAAAGCTGTGTCTGTGGCACTTGGGGACACGAGTGAGGGGTGGCCTTGGGGATGGGTTGGGACTGGATGGGCTGAAGGGTTTTTCCAGCCTCAATAATGAATAGAATATGAATAGAATATGAATAGAATATGAATAGAATATGAATAGAATATGAATAGAATATGAATAGAAATGATGCCGGTGTGCCACTTACATCCAGGGAGGATGGAAATGTGGAGAGGGCTGAAAGGGGCCAGAAAGATCTGGAAATGCACCCCACACACACCCTAAGAGAGCATTGACCTCAATCGTGGTCCTGAGCCCCCTGAGGAGAGGAACCTCAGGATCTGAGAGGGC
>NW_026626510.1:2989-8338 GCF_030028575.1 Malurus melanocephalus
GGGATGGGATGGGATGGGATGGGATGGGATGGGATGGGATGGGATGGGATTTGGGATGGGATGGGATGGGATTTGAGGTCCTTTCCCACCCACACCACCCGGTGTTTCCATCCTGGATTTACAGATCACCCCCTCCCAAGGACACCCAGCCCGTGGGGTTTGCTGTGTCTGGGAAATTCTGTCTGATCCCAAATGGAGCTGTGCTGGTGAGATGGGCACAGGGATGGAGGGCAGAGCTCCTGTTTGTTTGATCCCAAATGGAGCTGTGCTGTGAGATGGGCACAGGGATGCAGCTCAGGGATGGAGGGCTCAGATCGTGTTTGTTTGATCCCAAATGGAGCTGAGCTGGTGAGATGGGCACAGGGATGGAGCTCAGGGATGGAGGGCACAGTTCCTGTTCGTTCGATCCCAAATGGAGCTGTGCTGATGATCGCGGTGCAGCTGCAGCTCAGGAATGGAGGGCACAGCCTCTGATTGACCCCAAATGGAGCTGTGCTGCTCAGCACAGTGCAGCTCAGGGATAGAGAGCAGCTTCTGTTTGGTTCCAAAAGGAGCTGTGCTGAGATGGGCACGGTGCAGCTGCAGCTGCAGCTCAGGGATGGAGAGCAGCCCCTGTTTGATCCCAAATGGAGCTGTGCTGATGATCACAGTGCAGCTCCAGCTCAGGGATGGAGTGCACAGCCCCCGTTTGTTTGATCCCAAATGGAGCTGTGCTGATGATCGCGGTGCAGCTGCAGCTCAGGGATGGAGGGCAGAGCTCCTCCTGTTTGATCCCAAATGGAGCTGTGCTGTGAGATGGGCACAGGGATGCAGCTCAGGGATGGAGGGCACAGATCCTGTCTGTTTGATCCCAAATGGAGCTGTTCTGCTCAGCACAGTGCAGCTGCAGCTCAGGGATGGAGGGCACAGCCCCTGTTTCATCCCAAATGAAGCTGTGCTGGTGAGCACGGTGCAGCTCCAGCTCAGGGATGGAGGGCACAGTTCCTGTTCTTTCGATCCCAAATGGATCTGTGCTGAGATGATCACAATGCAGCTCCAGCTCAGGGATGGAGGGCACAGTTCCTGTTTGTTTGAGCCCAAATGGAGCTGTGCTGATGAGCATAGTGCAGCTGCAGCTCAGGGATGGAGGACACAGCCCCTGTTTGTTTGATCCCAAATGGAGCTGTGCTGTGAGATGGGCACGGTGCAGTGAGGGATGGAGGGCACAGATCGTGTTCGTTTGATCCCAAATGGAGCTGTGCTGAGATGATCACAATGCAGCTCCAGCTCAGGGATGGAGAACAGAGCTCCTCCTGTTCGATCCCAAATGGAGCTGTGCTGTGAGATGGGCACGGTGCAGTCAGGGATGGAGAACAGCCCCTGTTTGATCCCAAATGGATCTGTGCTGATGATCACATGCAGCTCAGGGATGGAGAACACAGCCCCTGTTTGTTCGATCCCAAATGGAGCTGAACTGTCCTGATGAGCACAGTGCAGCTCCAGCCCAGGGGTGGAGAGCAGCCCCTGTTTGATCCCAAATGGATCTGTGTGGTGAGATAGGCACTGTGAGGCTGCAGCTCAGGGATAGAGAGCAGCTCCTGTTTGATCCCAAATGGAGCTGTCCCAATGATCACAGTGCGGCTGCAGCTCAGGGATGGAGAACACAGCCCCTGTTTGATCCCAAATGGAGCTGTGCTGGTGAGCACAGTGCAGCTCCAGCTCAGGGATGGAGGGCAGAGCTCCTGTTCGTTCGATCCCAAATGGATCTGTGCTGAGATGATCACAATGCAGCTCAGGTCTGGAGGCTCAGGAATGCAGCAGTTCCCCTCTCCAGAGGTTTCTGTGGGTTCGAGCAGGGCTGTGCTGGCTCAGTGCCTGTGCTCCTGCGCTGGTGACACTGCAGTGATGGCACTGGGACACACTCGGTGCTCAAAACCCCCCCTGTACCCCCTCCTTTAGGGCAGCTGAGCCCTCTCCCCGCCCCTCAGCCGTGCCCCGTGTGGGGCTGACTGAAAGCTCCAAATGAGCCTTAAAACGAACCCAAATTCTCCCCTCACGTTCAGCAGCGCCCAGCGGGGCTCCGCAGGATCTTCTGTCAACAGAGCCGCTCAGCCTAATGTTTAATTCAGGGCAGAGCTGGCGCTGCAATAACAGCAAGGCGAGGTTTTATTAAAATTTCCTCCCTTGAAGTCTCAAAGCAACCGGTGTCATTAGAGCCCGAGCGTGGTGCTGCATCGGGAACGGGGACAGCAACGGGAACATTTGGGATCAGCTCTGGATGGAGCAGGGGTTCCTGATCCTCATCCACAGATCCATCAGCTCCGGGAAAATCCCATTTCTGACCTGGGATGGGACAGGGNGGGATGGGATGGGATGGGATTTGAGGTCACTTCCCACCCACACCATTCAGTGTTTCCATCCTGGATTTCCAGATCACCCCCTCCCAAGGACACCCAGCCCGTGGGGTTTGCTGTGTCTGGGAAATTCTGTCTGATCCCAAATGGAGCTGTGTGGTGAGATGGGCATGGTGCAGCTCAGGGATGGAGAACATAGTCCCAGTTTGATCCCAAATGCAGCTGTGCTGTGAGATGAGCACGGGGATGGAGCTCAGGGATGGAGGGCACATCTCCGCCTGTTTGATCCCAAATGGATCTGTGCTGGTGAGCTCAGGGATGGAGAGCTCAGCCCCTGTCTGTTTGACCCCAAATGGAGCTGTGCTGATGATCGCAGTGCAGCTCCAGCTCAGGGATGGAGGGCAGAGCTCCTGTTTGTTCGATCCCAAATGGAGCTGTGCTGGTGAGATGAGCTCAGTGAAGCTCAGGGATGGAGAACAGAGCTCCCCCTGTTTGATCCCAAATGGAGCTGTGCTGGTGAGATGGGCACGGGGATGGAGCTCAGGGATGGAGGGCTCAGCCCCTGTCTGTTTGATCCCAAATGGAGCTGTGCTGGTGAGATGAGCTCAGTGCAGCTCCAGCTCAGGGATGGAGAGCAGCCCCTGATTGACCCCAAATGGAGCTGTGCTGGTGAGCACGGTGCAGCTGCAGCTCAGGGATAGAGAGCAGCTTCTGTTTGGTTCCAAAAGGAGCTGTGCTGAGATGGGCACCGTGCAGCTGCAGCTCAGGGATGGAGAGCAGCCCCTGATTGATCCCAAATGGAGCTGAACTGTCCTGATGATCACAGTGCAGCTCCAGCTCAGGGATGGAGGGCACAACCCCTATTTGTTCGATCCCAAATGGAGCTGTGCTGGTGAGATGGGCACAGTGCAGCTCAGGGATGGAGAGCAGCCCCTGTTTGACCCTAAATGGAGCTGTTCTGCTCAGCACAGTGCAGCTCAGGGATGGAGAGCAGCCCCTGATTGATCCCAAATGGAGCTGAACTGTCCTGATGAGCACAGTGCAGCTCCAGCTCAGGGATGGAGAGCAGCCCCTGTTAGTTCGATCCCAAATGGAGCTGAGCTGAGATGATCACAGTGCGGCTGCAGCTCAGGGATGGAGGACACAGTTGCTGTTTGATCCCAAATGGAGCTGTCCCGATGAGCACAATGCAGCTCCAGCTCAGGGATGGAGGGCACAGCCCCTGTTTGCTTGATCCCAAATGGAGCTGTGCTGTCCTGATGATCACAATGCAGCTCCAGCTCAGGGATGGAGAGCAGAGCTCCGCCTGTTTGATCCCAAATGGATCTGTGCTGTGAGATAAACACCGGGATGGAGCTCAGGGATGGAGGGCAGAGCTCTGCCTGTTTAATCCCAAATGGAGCTGTGTGGTGAGATGGGCACAGTGCAGCTCAGGGATGGAGGACAGAGCTCCTGTTTGTTTGATCCCAAATGGAGATGCGCTGATAAGATGGGCACTGTGCAGCTCCAGTTCAGGGATGGAGGGCACAGATCCTGTTTGTCTGATCCCAAATGGAGCTGTGCTGTGAGATGGGCGCAGTGCAGCTCCAGCTCAGGGATGGAGAACAGCCCCTGTTTGATCCCAAATGGAGCTGTGCTGAGATGATCACAATGCAGCTCAGGGATGAAGGGCACAGCCCCTGATTGATCCCAAATGGAGCTGAGCTGGTGAGCACGGTGCAGCTCAGGGATGTAGAGCAGAGCTCCTCCTGTTTGATCCCAAATGGAGCTGTGCTGAGATGATCACAATGCAGCTCCAGGCCAGGGATGGAGGACACAGCCCCTGTTTGTTTGATCCCAAATGGAGCTGTGCTGTGAGATGGGCACAGGGATGGAGCTCAGGGATGGAGGGCAGAGCTCCTCCTGTTTGACCCTAAATGGAGCTGTGCTGATGATCACAGTGCAGCTCAGGGATGGAGGGCTCAGCCCCTGTTTGATCCCAAATGGAACTGTGTGGAGATGATCACAATGCAGCTCAGGGATGGAGGGCACAGATCGTGTTTGTTTGACCCCAAATGGAGCTGTCCCAATGATCGCTGTGCAGCTGCAGCTCAGGGATGGAGAGCAGCCCCTGTTAGTTCGATCCCAAATGGAGCTGAGCTGAGATGATCACAGTGCGGCTGCAGCTCAGGGATGGAGAGCAGCCCCTGTTTGATCCCAAATGCAGCTGTGCTGGTGAGCACAGTGCAGCTGCAGCTCAGGGAAAGAGAGCAGCTTCTGTTTGGTTCCAAAAGGAGCTGTGCTGTGAGATGGGCACAGGGATGCAGCTCAGGGATGGAGGGCACAGTTCCTGTTTGTTTGATCCCAAATGGAGCTGTGCTGCTCAGCACAGTGCAGCTGCAGCTCAGGGATGGAGAACAGCCCCTGTTCGATCCCAAATGAAGCTGTGCTGAGATGATCACAATGCAGCTCAGGTCTGGAGGCTCAGGAATGCAGCAGTTCCCCTCTCCAGAGGTTTCTGTGGGTTCGAGCAGGGCTGTGCTGGCTCAGTGCCTGTGCTCCTGCGCTGGTGACACTGCAGTGATGGCACTGGGACACACTCGGTGCTCAAAACCCCCCCTGTACCCCCTCCTTTAGGGCAGCTGAGCCCTCTCCCCGCCCCTCAGCCGTGCCCCGTGTGGGGCTGACTGAAAGCTCCAAATGAGCCTTAAAACGAACCCAAATTCTCCCCTCACGTTCAGCAGCGCCCAGCGGGGCTCCGCAGGATCTTCTGTCAACAGAGCCGCTCAGCCTAATGTTTAATTCAGGGCAGAGCTGGCGCTGCAATAACAGCAAGGCGAGGTTTTATTAAAATTTCCTCCCTTGAAGTCTCAAAGCAACCGGTGTCATTAGAGCCCGAGCGTGGTGCTGCATCGGGAACGGGGACAGCAACGGGAACATTTGGGATCAGCTCTGGATGGAGCAGGGGTTCCTGATCCTCATCCACAGATCCATCAGCTCCGGGAAAATCCCATTTCTGACCTGGGATGGGACAGGG
>NW_026626511.1:0-1141 GCF_030028575.1 Malurus melanocephalus
CACTCGCGGTTGTCGCGGCAGGTGTAGGTCAGGTCCTTGCGGATCGTGCGCTTGAAGAAGCCCTTGCAGCCCTCGCAGCTCGACACTCCATAGTGCTTGCCTGAATTTTGGGGAGAAATCAGGGGATTTTGGTGAAAAACAAAAAAAAAATGGAGAAAATCGGTGGAAAAATGACGAAAATCGGTGCAAAAATGACGAAAATCGGCCTAAAATTGACCTAAACACACCCAAATGTGACCCAAAATCAGCCTGAAAAAGACCTCATAGAGAGCTAGAGACTCTGAAATGTTTGGCTGGGATTTGGGGAAAAATCCAAAGATTTTGGTGAAAAACAAAAAAAAAATTGAAAAAATTGGCGCAGAAATGACGAAAATCGGCTTAAAATTGACCAAAATACGCCCAAAATCCACCCAAAATTGATCTAAAATGACTCAAAAGGTCAGAAGCCCTTGCAGCCCTGGCAGCTCGACATCCTGTAGTGTTTGCCTGGGGTTTGGGGGAAATTTCAGAGATTTTGGTGAAAAACAAAAAAAAAATGGAGAAAATCGGCGCAGAAATGACAAAAATCGGTGCAGAAATGATGAAAATATGCCCAAAATCGATCAAAATTGACCAAAAATTGATCTAAATTGACCCAAAATTAACCTGAAGAAGTGAATTGGAGACTCCAGAGTCTTTGCCTGGCATTTGGGGAGAAATCAGGGGATTTTGGTGAAAAACAAAAAAAAAATGGGAAAAATCGGTGGAAAAACGACGAAAATCGGCCTAAAATTGACCAAAATACGCCCAAATTCGACCTAAAACCTTCCTAAAATTGGCCTCACAGTGAGCTGGACAGGTTGTAGTGTTTGTCTGAATTTTGGGGAGAAATCCGTGGATTTTGGGAAAAAATAAAAAAAAAATTGGTGCAAAAATGAAGAAAATCGGCCCAAAATTGATGAAAATCGGAATAAAATACACCAAAATTGACCTAAAATTGACCTAAACGGTCAGAAGCCCTTGCAGCCCTCACAGCTCGACACGCCGTAGTGCTTGCCTGAATTTTGGGGAGAAATCCAAAGATTTTGGTGAAAAACAAAAAAAAAAAGGACGCAGAAATGACGAAAATCGGCCAAAAATTGACCAAAATCCACCCAAAATT
>NW_026626511.1:3949-6702 GCF_030028575.1 Malurus melanocephalus
GAAATCCCAAAATTCCCGGCAGCCCCGAGAGAGGGACTGTGGAGTTGATCTGGGGACAAAAACATCCAAATTCACCCCAAAATTCACAGAAATCACAAAATTCCTGGCAACCCCGACAGAGGGACTGTGGAGTTGATCTGGGGACAAAAAACACCCAAATTCACCCCAAAATCGAGGAGAAATCACAAAATTTATCCCAAAATCCATCGGGAAACCCCAAAATCCATCAGGAAATCCCATAATTTACGCCAAAATCGACGGCAAATATCAAAATTTAACTCAAAATCAACAGAAAATCCTGGAATTTAGGCCAAAATTGGACTGAAACCCCAAAATTCACCCCAAAATCAAGAGGAAATCCCAAAATCCATCAGGAAATCCCATAATTTACCCCAAAATCCATTGGAAAATCCCAAAATTCATCCAAAAATTCACCCCAAAATCAACGGGAAATACCCAAATTCCCAGCAGCCCCGAGAGAGGAACTGTGGAGTTGATCTGGGGACAAAAACACCCAAATTCACCCCAAAATTCACCCCAAAATTGAGGAGAAATCACAAAATTCACCCCAAAATCAACAGAAATACCCAAATTCCCGGCAGCCCCGACAGAGGGACCATGGAGTTGATCTGGGGACAAAAAACACCCAAATTCACCCCAAAATTGAGGAGAAATACCCAAAATTCACCCCAAAATAATCAACATTTGAGAATGTCAGTGGGACCCCCGAGAGAGGAACTGTGGAGTTGATCTGGGGATAAAAACACCCAAATTCACCCCAAAATCAACATTTGACAATGTCAGCCCCGACAGAGGGACTGTGGAGTTGATCTGGGGACAAAAAACACCCAAATTCACCCCAAAATTCACCCCAAAATCAATGGGAAATCACAAAATTCCCAGCAGCCCCGAGAGAGGAACTGTGGAGTTGATCTGGGGACAAAAAACACCCAAATTCACCCCAAAATCAACAGGAAATAGCAAAATTCCCGGCAGCCCCGAGAGGGGAACTGTGGAGTTGATCTGGGGCCAAAAACACCCAAATTCACCCCAAAATTCACCCCAAAATTGAGGAGAAATCACAAAATTTATCCCAAAATCAACGGGAAATACCCAAATTCCCAGCAGCCCTGACAGGGGAACTGTGGAGTTGATCTGGGGACAAAAACACCCAAATTCACCCCAAAATCAACATTTGACAATCGACAGAGGGACTGTGGAGTTGATCTGGGAACAAAAACACCCAAATTCACCCCAAAATTCACCCCAAAATCAACAGGAAATACCCAAATTCCCGACAGCCCCGAGAGAGGGACTGTGGAGTTGATCTGGGGACAAAAAACATCCAAATTCACCCCAAAATTCACCCCAAAATTGAGGAGAAATCACAAAATTCCTGTCAGCCCCGAGAGAGGAACTGTGGAGTTGATCTGAGGATAAAAAACACCCAAATTCACCCCAAAATTCACCCCAAAATCAACAGGAAATACCCAAATTCCCGGCAGCCCCGAGAGAGGGACCGTGGAGTTGATCTGGGGACAAAAACACACAAATTCACCCCAAAATTCACCCCAAAATCAACAGGAAATACCCAAATTCCCGGCAGCCCCGAGTGAGGGACTGTGGAGTTGATCTGGGGACAAAAACAGCCAAATTCACCCCAAAATTCACCCCAAAATAATCAACATTGGACAATGTCAGAGGCAGCCCCGAGAGAGGGACTGTGGAGTTGATCTGGGGACAAAAAACATCCAAATTCACCCCAAAATTCACCCCAAAATAATCAACATTTGAGAATGTCAGTGGGACCCCCGAGAGAGGAACTGTGGAGTTGATCTGGGAATAAAAAAACATCCAAATTCACCCCAAAATTCACCCCAAAATTGAGGAGAAGTCAAAAAATTCCCGGCAGCCCCGAGAGAGGAACTGTGGAGTTGATCTGGGGACAAAAAACATCCAAATTCACCCCAAAATCAAGAGGAAATACCCAAATTTATCCCAAAATCGATGGGAAATAACCAAATTCACCCCAAAATCGACATTTGACAATCGACAGAGGGACCGTGGAGTTGATCTGGGGATAAAAAACACAAAAACACATAAATTCACCCCAAAATTGAGGGGAAATACCCAAATTCCCGGCAGCCCCGAGAGAGGGAACTGTGGAGTTGATCTGGGAATAAAAAACACACAAATTCACCCCAAAATTCACCCAAAAATCAACAGGAAATACTCAAATTCCCGGCAGCCCCGAGAGGGGAACTGTGGAGTTGATCTGAGGACAAAAAACACCCAAATTCACCCCAAAATCAACATTTGACAATGTCAGCGCCGAGAGGGGAACTGTGGAGTTGATCTGAGGACAAAAAACACCCAAATTCACCCCAAAATCGATGGGAAATACCCAAAATTCACCCCAAAATCAACAGGAAATAGCAAAATTCCCGGCAGCCCCGAGAGAGGAACTGTGGAGTTGATCTGGGGACAAAAACAGCCAAATTCACCCCAAAATCAACAGGAAATACCAAAATCCATTGGGAAACCCCAAAATTCATCCCAAAATCGATGGGAAATCCTGAAATTTAGCCCAAAATTGGACTCAAATTCCAAATTTTCCACCAAAACTGGACTCAATTCCCAAAATTGGACTCAAATCCCAAATTTTCCACCAAAACTGGACTCAATTCCCAAAATTCACCCCAAAATCATCGGGAAACACCATTTTTCCCCCAAACCCCATATTTTCCCTCCCA
>NW_026626512.1:0-1117 GCF_030028575.1 Malurus melanocephalus
AACTCTTAGAGCTCACAGTGTCACCCCTGTGCTTCTGGGCTGTCCTGGAAACTCTGAGTTCACAGTGTCACCCCTGTGCTCCTGTGCTGTCCTGGAAACTCTGAGTTCACAGTGTCACCCCTGTGTGTCTGTGCTGTCCTGGAAACTGAGAGCTGTCCTGGAAACTCTGGGCTCACAGTGTCACCCCTGTGCTTCTGAGCTGTCCTGGAAACTCTGGGCTCACAGTGTCACCCCTGTGCTTCTGCACTGTCCTGGAAACTCTGAGCTCTCCTGGAAACTCTGAGCTCACAGTGTCACCCCTGTGCTTCTGAGCTGTCCTGGGAACTTTTAGAGCTCACAGTGTCACCCTGCTGAGAGCATTGTCCCAGAGGGACACCTCTGTCACAAACCAGAAGGATGTCAAGGCAGCAGCTGGCACGAGTTTTTGGGAA
Source organism: Malurus melanocephalus (assembly GCF_030028575.1). Classification (NCBI taxonomy): domain Eukaryota; kingdom Metazoa; phylum Chordata; class Aves; order Passeriformes; family Maluridae; genus Malurus; species Malurus melanocephalus. Next base: position 432 of record NW_026626512.1, read on the forward strand.
GAGGAAGGATGGAAGGGACCTGGGCAATGCTGCTGAGCACAGGACACAGGGCATCAAGCAGGAGAGGTAATAAATCAACCACACAGTTGTACAGATTTTAACAGAATGCAGGTAACAGACACAGAGCTCAGACATCCCAGATGGATCCTTAAAGCAATCACCAAAAGGAATCGGCCAAAGGAATCACCCAGATTAGAGAAGGGTGACCAGACTTGGAAGTGATTCACAGAAGAAATGGGGATCAGAAGGGGTTGTCTCGGCACAAATCTTGTAGGAAATGGCCAACTGGCTGCAGAAAGCTTGAAGGAGGTGTTGGGGAATGTGCAGCATTTATTATGGGATCTTTAGAATGGAAAGAGAACTGGAGGGGAGGAACAAGATGGGAAAATGCAGAGAACAAGAGACTGCTGGTCAGTGCTGCTCCGGCCAAGCCCTGGCCCGAGGCCACATCTGCTCTGCCTCCTCCCCAATTCTGTGAACTGGGCCAGCTCACTCTGTTCTGGGAATGGGTGCAAGAGCTGCTGGTAAGAAACATTCAAGCTGGATTAGCCAGCAAGTGGGAATCCAAAACGGGAGGAGACCCAAGAGCTGGCCCAAAGGTGGATGAAAGGTTTGGGGGTGTGAGCAAAGAGCCCAAAGGTGGATGAAAGGCTTGGGGGTGTGAGTAAAGAGCCCAAAGGTGGATG
>NW_026626512.1:2142-3513 GCF_030028575.1 Malurus melanocephalus
TGTGTGTGTGTGTGCCCTGTCCCTGCTCCAGGGAGCTCCCACCCTGCCCTTCTGTCTGACCCTGTCTGGGCACCCTCAAATTATCAGGGACTGGAAAAGAGCAGAGGGGATGTGAGAAATGAGATGGGTCAGGCTGCAGCAGCTCTGTCTGTGCAGTGTCATCGTGGTGTTGGAGTCAGAGCAAGGCTTTGTCTGGAAGGGACCTTAAAAAATCATCTTGTTCCACCAATGTGTGTATTTGGCCTTGGTCTGGTGATAGAACCAAAGAGCCAAGTCGGTCCTGCATAGTTTGATAGTGGAACATTGCACACACTGTCACTGGGATAAGAGTGCACATCATTCTCACTGGGATGATGCTCTGCAGGGTTTGATAGTGGAACATTGCTCTCAGCAGGGTGACACTGTGGAGCTCAGAGTTCCCAGGACATCTCAGAGTTTCCAGGACAGTCCAGAAGCACAGGGGTGACACTGTGGAGCTCAGAGTTTCCAGGAGAGCACAGAAGCACAGGGGTGACACTGTGAACTCAGAGTTTCCAGGACAGTGCAGAAGCACAGGGGTGACACTGTGAACTCAGAGTTTCCAGGACAGCACAGAAGCTCAGGGGTGACACTGTGAACTCAGAGTTTCCAGGACAGCCCAGAGTTTCCAGGACAGCCCAGAAGCACAGGGGTGACACTGTGAACTCAGAGTTCCCAGGACAGCACAGGAGCACAGGGGTGACACTGTGGAGCTCAGAGTTCCCAGGACAGCACAGCATTTCCAGGACAGCACAGGAGCTTCTCCCTCCCTGTCCTGGCAGAGCAGTGTGGGTGGGACGGGGCAGATTGGTGAGTTCTGGGAATGTTGTGAGAGTTGGACAAACCCTGTCAGACAGTGCTGGTTCAGTGCAGGAACTGCTCTCTGGGAACCAACAGGGCAGTAACAACATTTCTGGAATCAGGCAGTGAGTGGGAGTTGGGCTACAAAGCCCARTTGTGGTGACTGCTACAGTCACATTGTTTAATGAGCTGATCAAACCCCATCCTGGCAGCTGCTGTTTTCATGTCCTCATTGTTCATTTTGGAAAGCTTTTCCAGAACCTGATGATTAGAAACTTTGYAATTTTCAGCTTCCACATTTTCCTGTCGAATTTTTTTGTTTTGGCTGTGTTCTCTCAGCTTGGCTCTCCTCAGTTCCTGTCCCCTGTACATCCGTGGAGAACAATCGTGTCCTTTCCGGTCCTTTGAGTTTCTGGGGAGGCTGTTTTAAATCTTCATTTGGTAGAAGAGGCTCTCTGTTCTTTCAGTTCTCTCTGTACCTGGGATCATTTTTAATGCCTTAGAGCTGGCATCTTCCCTGGGCTACCGGGACTTTGCCCAGCACAGGCAGAT
>NW_026626512.1:4508-5324 GCF_030028575.1 Malurus melanocephalus
TCCCCAGCTCTTTTCAGGCTGGAGAGTCCCACACAGAGAACCCCCTTGTCCCATGGGTGTTCACTTTGTGCTCACCCATGCAAAACACCCCTGACTCCMTGTTTGTCAGTGCTTGTAGTCCATGTGTGATATCCCTCATTCCTCTGACACTGCCTCTTGTTCCTGYAGGAAATCCACCTGGTGAAAGCAGGCGGTCCCCTGGGCCTCAGCATCGTGGGAGGCAGCGATCATTCCAGCCATCCCTTTGGGATTCACGAGCCAGGAGTCTTCATCTCCAAGGTACAGTCCAGGGGAGCTGCCCTGGGTTTGCTGGGCTGTTGGGTTATTGGAGTTCAGGTGAAGGGTTGTGATGTGAGTCCTGACCTACAGGATGGATTTGTGAAATAAAGGAAGAGGAGAGGGATGCGTGAAGGGTTGTACTGAATTTGCTGCTGGTGCTGCTGGAGCCATCTGAGGGCACATAAAACCCCAAACCTGTATAAGGCATGCCAAACCCTTTGGAGGGATCCCAGTTAGCTTTGGAAATGGCTGAGTTTGTGTTGGCTTTAAGGAGTCCTGGGAAGATGCTGTCATTGCAGAAAGCCAGTTGTTACTGGGAAGGTGCTGGTGGGATGGGTGTGGTTACTGGGACACCCAGAGCTGCTCTGCTGCACCGAGGAATGTCCTTTGATCCCACGTTCCCATTCCATTGTGACATCAGCTGCTGCCATTGAGGGAGAGCACACAGGCTGGGCACTGTGCACCCATTCCCTCACAGTGTACACATCCACAGTCAGAGGAATTGGGATGCTGGAGAGGACATTTCTGCTGAGCCCT
>NW_026626513.1:0-3007 GCF_030028575.1 Malurus melanocephalus
AAAAAAAAAATCCCCGAAAGTTTGACTGACACTAATTTCCCGAACAAGATCCCCTGGAAACGGCAGTTTATGCGGTGAAATGCTAACAGACAGGGCTCGTGATGTCCCCTCGGCGCTGTCAGCGGCGGGAGATGCGCGGTGCCAGCGCGGGGAGCGGGAGCTGTCACCAGCCACGAACGCGCTGTGCTTTATCACTCACAGGAGCGCGGCCGGCGCTGTCAGCTCCGCGCAGAGCGAGAGTCAACACAAATAAAGGCGCGGAGGCAAATGATAATGTCTGAGATAGATCCAGGCTCATTCTCGCCAGTGCTTTTTATTCAAACCTTAGAGATGACATGATGTGAAAAATGAGCCCGTGTCTAGTTCAGTGCCCATTAGTGTGTGAGCACATTATCTTCCACTTTTCACATTCAATCTCGCCCAACATCCCGTGGCAGCTGCAGCTCCTTCTCGGCCCGGCAGCTGCAGGGGCTGCCAGCGCCTCTCCTTGCTCCGTGGGTGGCGGAGCTGCCCCTAAAACAGACCCTAAATCAGCCCCTAAAAGGGTTCCTGTGGGGAGGCGCATTGTGGGACCGGCCTTTGAGCGCTGCGTCCTTCCTGCCGGGAGCGGGGCTGGGCTCCTCCCGCATTCAGGAGGGATCCTTGGGTGGGTCGGCGATCCGTCAGCGCATTTTAACAATGTTTGGGATCCCCTTCTCCAGCTTTGGGATATCTGGGGCTGTCTTCTTCCCCTCATCCATCACCCATCCTCATCCCCCCAACCCCACCGTTCCATCGTCCCTGCCGGGAACGGGACCGGGCTCCTTCCATATCCTTAGGGATCCCCGGGTGGGTCTGCAATCCCCTTCTCCGATTTTGGGATATCTGGGGCTGCTCCTGCTCCTCCATCCTCATCCCCCCAACCTCACCGTTCCTTCCTCCCTTCAGGGAGCAGAGCGGGGCCAGCTCCTCCCGCATCCAGGAGGGATCCCCGGGTGGGTCGGCAATCCCTCAGAACATTTTATCAGTGTTTGGGATCCCCTTCTCCAGCTTTGGGACAACCTGGGCCCCTTTCTCCCCTCCTGCTCCCCCATCCTCATCCCCTCAACCCCACCGTCCCTTCCTCCCTGCCAGGAGCGGGGCCGGGCTCCTCCAAATTCAGGAGGGATTCTCGGGCTGGTCTGCGATCCCCTTCTCCGGCTTTGAGATTACCAGGGCCCCTTTCTCCCCTCCTACTTCCCCATCCTCATCCTCCCAACCCCACCGTCTCCTCCTCCCTGCCGGGAGCTGATGGAGCAGGGCTGGGCTCGCTCCTCCCGCACCCGGSTGGRTCTGGGATCCYTCAGMACATTTTATCAGTGTTTGGGATCCCCTTCYCCTGCTTTGGGATRTCTGGGRCTGYCTTYMTCCCYTCACCCATCACCCATCCTCATTCCCCGATCCCACTGCTCCTCCCTCCATCCCCAGGACAGACCCCTGAGCCAGGCAAGGACCATCCCATCCCTGTCCATGGGGAGATCCCAGCTTGTTCCCTTCATCCTTCCCCTGTCCATTTGGAGATTCCATCTCCTTCCCTTCACCCCTGCCCCTGGGATGGTTACAGCTCGTTCCCTTCATCCCATATCTGCCCATTTGGAGATCCCAGCTCCTTCCCTTCATCCCTCCCTGTCCTTGGGATGGTTTCAGCTCCTCCCCTTCATCCCTCCCCTATCCACGGGGAAAATTCAGCCCGTTCCCTTCATTCCTCCCTGCCCCTGGGATGGTTCCAGCTCGTTCTCTTCATCTCTCCCTGCCCACGGGGAAATTCCAGCTTGTTCCCTTCATCCCTCCCCTGTCCATTTGGAGATTCCATCTCCTTCCCTTCACCCCTGCCCCTGGGATGGTTCCATCTCCTTCCCTTCGTCCCTCCCTGTCCTTGGGATGTTTTATCTCCTTCCCTTCATCCCTCCCCTACCCACAGGGAAATTCCAGCTCATTCCCTTCATCCCTCCCCTATCCATGGGATGGTTCCATCTCCTTCCCTTCATCCCTCCCTGTCCTTGGGATGGTTCATCCCTCCCTGCCCGTGGGATGGTTTCAGCTCCTTCCCTTCATCCCACCCCCTGCTCATGGGGAGATTCCAGCTCCTTCCCTTCATCCCTCCCCTATCCACGGGGAAAATTCAGCCCATTCCCTTCATTCCTCCCTGCCCCTGGGATGGTTCCATCTCCTTCCCTTCGTCCCTCCCTGTCCTTGGGATGGTTTCAGCTCATTCCCTTCATCCCTCCCCTGTCCATTTGGAGATTCCATCTCCTTCCCTTCATCCGCCTGTTGCTGAGGCCAGGGAGGGCTGAGCACGCCAGGAAAAGCGCCCCTCACCGATTTTAGGGATACAGGATCTGACAGAGCCCTTCCTGAGCCCTTCCCGAGCCTTTAAAAATAACAGCAGGAACCTCAGCCGGGCACATGAATCACTTTCCCGAGGAGGTTTTAGCACAGCCGCTGACACCATCAGTACCCGAGTAAAATTCCGATTACTCTCCCGTATAACCTTTAATTACCCCCACCACCCCAAAAATATCCCTCAATTACCTCGCAGGCAGAATTATGCATATTTTTAAAGTTCTCCCAGGGATAGAACACTAAACGTTGGGTTGTTATGGTTCAGTGGTTTAAATTACAGTGTACTTAATTAAAACAGCGTAAAAAGCTGTCAGTATTGCACATCATGGCAGAGACTTTGATTGGGGATTTCTTCCTCTCCTGCTCGGCCATCGGGTTGTCATTTGCCAGCACCGTGGTGCTGGAGCCATCATTTCRTGGGGAGAAAATGGTAAACAAGTGACACTTGTGAGGAAAAAAGTGACAAGGGAAGAGCGGCCGCCCCGGAGGAGGAGGGGTAACAGGCGGGATTTGGGCTGGGAAGAGGGAAATCTGGGAACTGGGGGGTGTTGGGGTGTGTTGTCAGGAGGAGAGGGTGGGAGATGGAGGGAAGGAGGGAAAGGAGAGGATGGGGTGTGTCACCCAGGTCCCTCTGGAGGGGTGGAAC
>NW_026626513.1:4597-6378 GCF_030028575.1 Malurus melanocephalus
GTCCCCATCCCTGAAGGAGGTTTGGGGTCCCCATCCCTGGAGGAGTTTTGGGGTCTCCATCCCTGGAGGAGGTTTGGGGTCCCCATCCCTGGAGGTGCCCAAGGAGCTCCTGAGGTGTCCCTGAGTGCTCTGGTGACAGGAGGGTGTTGGGCACAGTTTGGGCTCCATCTCCCCACCCCGTGGGTTTCCTCTCCTCTCTTTTCCCGGGTGTTTCCCCGCACATCTGGAATTGCAGGAGCCCCTCGGAGCCCTGGATCCGCTCTGGAATTTTTCTCCCCGCGCATTCCTGCACAGKCTCTCCAGATTGCCGATCCCCCATCGCACAGATGGAGCCTGCGAGGGGGAGAGCGCTCCCAAAGCCAATTAAACACGATCCGTGTCCAAGGAGGCTTCTGGAAACGCTGCTGCCTGTGAATTCCTGCCGTCCTGGAATCCTGAGTGCTGCCAGAGCAGGAGAGGGAGGGACGGGCACCGTTTCCTCGCTTTAAGGTCACCTCGGATTTTTTAACGTTTCTTTAAATTTTTTTTTTTTTTTCTAAATTTAAAGCAAAACTCCTGAGAGAGCTCCCAGCTTGGCAATATCCTGGRGAAATTTAAATATCCAAAGAGCAGCTTTTTGTCATTTCTGTCCATGAATTCTGCCTGCCCCGTTCCAGCCCGGTCCWCAGCATGGAAGGCAAGCCCTGGTTTGCAGTGAGACAGATGAGAGCAGGGGAAAGAGAGAGAAAAAGGAGTTCCCAAAGGGGAAAATCCTGGTCAATGCCAGGAATATTCCCCTGTTCCTGGAGCATTTGGGCTCACAAAACCAAAAAGGTGTGGAAAAAATCCATCCAGGTGAAGGAGGGAAGGCAGCAGGTCAGAATGGTCCTTGCTTTGTGCTCGTAATGCCAGAAACTTCGGGGTTCCCATATTGTGTCACCATCTAAGTGAGGGAGCTGGGAAAGGGGCTGGAGGGGCTGAGAGAGCTGGGGAAGGGTGTAGAGACCTGGGAGGAAATTGGGGAAGGGTCTGGAGTGACTGAGAGAGCTGGGGAAGGGTCTGGAACCCCGGGAGGGGCTGAGGGGGTTGGGGAAGGGTCTGGAGCCCTGGGAGGAGCAGAGGAAGGGGTTTCCCTCCCCATTATCCCTCCCCGGTTATCCCTCCATTATCCCTCCCTGGTTATCCCTCCCCAGTTATTCCTCCCAGTTATCCCTCCCCATTATCCCTCCCCGGTTATCCCTCCCCAGTTATCCCACCCCGGTTATCCCTCCCCAGTTATCCCTCCCCGGTTATCCCTCCCCATTTATCCCTTCCTGGTTATCCCTCCCTTGTTATTCCACCCCAGTTATCCTCCATTTTCCCTTCCTGGTTATCCCTCCCCAGTTATCCCTCCCCTGTTATCCCACCCCAGTTATCCCTTCCCAGTTATCCCTCCTGGTTATCCCTCCCCAGTTATCCCATCCCAGTTATCACTCCCAGTTATCCCTCCCCAGTTATCCCTTCCCAATTATCCCTCCCCGGTTATCCCTCCCTGGTTATCCCTCCCCGGTTATCCCTCCCCGGTTATCCCTCCCCAGTTATCCCTCCCCAGTTATTCCAGCATTTCCAACACCGGGTGAATTTGGGCGTTGGAATTGGGAGAAGGAGCCGGGTCAAGCGGGTCCTCGGGAATGGGAAAGTGTCGGACAAACACAGAAATGAAACCGCTCGGGAAAAGGCAAACAGTGCCGGGGAGGAGCGGGATTGAGGCAAATATTGGATCAAGGCAAACACTGCAGCAGATTCCGGGGACAATTCCGGCG
>NW_026626514.1:0-1315 GCF_030028575.1 Malurus melanocephalus
GGTCGCCTCGTCCCGGTGGGTTCGGGGTTGGGAGCGCCGGGAGCTCTCGGAGGGGTCGGGGCCTGGCCGCGTTTTGGCCGAGGGGAGCGGCGCTGGTTCGTTATGCGGGGACTCCCGTTCTGGAGGGGTTTTTTCTCCCCCTTCCCATTTTTGGGGTCTTTCCCCAGATTCTGGGGCGGGTTTTTCGCTTCCTTCCCATTATTAGGGTTTGTTCTCCTATTCGGGGGGTGCATTTTGCCTCCTCCCCATTTTTGGGGTCTTTCCCCCCTTTTCAGTGGGGGTTTTGATCTCTGCCTGGAGCCGGACATCCCCCCAAATTTGGGATTCCTTAGGTTTGGGAATCCCCCAAAATTTGGGATTCCCTAGGATTGGGGTTTTCCCAGAGGTTGGGATTCCTTGGAATTGGGGTTTACCCAGAATTTGATTCCCTGGCATTTGGGATCCCCTGGAAGTGGGTAACAATCCCGGTATTCCGGGAGGAAATAGGAAAGGAACGCAGTGTTTTTCAGGGAATGATCCCAATATTTCGATAAAAAGGGATCCCAGTGTTTTTTAGGGCGAGATCTGAATGTTCTGTTAGGAAGGGATCCCAGTTTTATTTGGGGAGAAATCCCAGAGGGGTCGATCCCAGTGGGCTGATCCCACCCCAAAAGGGTCGATCCCATTATGGTGACCCCATCCCAATGGGCTGATCCCACCCCGAAAGGGTCAATCCCATTATGGTGACCCCATCCCAAGGGGTCGATCCCAATGGGCTGATCCCACCCCAAAGGGGTCAATCCCATTATGGTGACCCCATCCCAATGGGGTTGATCCCAATGGGCTGATCCCACCCCAAAGGGGTCAATCCCATTATGGTGATCCCATCCCAATGGGCTGATCCCACCCCACAAGGATCAATCCCATTATGGTGACCCCATCCCAAGGGTGTCCCCGTTTCCCCGCAGGCCATCCCGATCGCAGCCGTCCCGCCGTGGCCATGGCGAGCCGCGGGGCCCAGCGGCCCAACGGGCACTCCCAGCCCAGTAAGATCTGCCAGTTCAAACTGGTGCTGCTGGGAGAATCGGCCGTGGGCAAATCCAGCCTGGTGCTGCGCTTCGTCAAGGGCCAGTTCCACGAGTACCAGGAGAGCACCATCGGCGGTGAGCGCCCCAAAGGGTTTGGGGGAAATCTGGGGTGGGATTTGGGGTGTGGTGAGTGCACCCAAAAGGATTTGGGGAAAATCTGGGGTGGGATTTGGGGTGTGGTGAGTGCACCCAAAAGGCTTTGGGGGAAATCTGGGGTGGGATTTGGGGTGTGGTGAGTGCACCCAAAA
>NW_026626514.1:2475-4624 GCF_030028575.1 Malurus melanocephalus
AAATCTGGGGTGGGATTTGGGGTGTGGTGAGTGCACCCAAAAGGCTTTGGGGGAAATCTGGGGTGGGATTTGGGGTGTGGTGAGTGCACCCAAAAGGATTTGGGGAAAATCTTGGGTGGGATTTGGGGTGTGGTGAGCGCACCCAAAAAGATTCCCAGGAAATTTGGGGTTCCCTGTGGGATTTGGGGTGGATTTGGGGTTTCTCTGCCCCCACAGCCGCGTTCCTCGCCCAATTCCTGTCCCTGGGCGTATTTGGGATGTGTTTAGGGTGGATTTGGGATGGATTTGGGGTTTCTCTGTCCCCACAGCCGCATTCCTCACCCAATCCCTGTCCCTTGGTGGATTTGGGGTGGATTTGGGATGGATTTGGGGTTTCTCTGACCCCATTCTCACCCCACAGCCGCGTTCCTCACCCAATCCCTGTCCCTGGGCATATTTGGGATGTGTTTAGGGTGGATTTGGGATGGATTTGGGGTGGATTTGGGATGGATTTGGGGTTTCTCTACCCCACAGCCGCGTTCCTCACCCAGTCCGTGTGCCTGGACGACACCACGGTGAAGTTTGAGATCTGGGACACGGCGGGGCAGGAGCGCTACCACAGCCTGGCCCCCATGTACTACAGAGGGGCCCAGGCTGCCATCGTGGTCTACGACATCACCAACCAGGTGGGGACATCTTTGGGGTCTGGGGGGTGTTTGGGGGCACATTTGGGGTCTGGGGGTACATTTGGGGAGGTTCTGAGGGATTTGGGGGCATTTTGAGGGATTTAGGAGGGCTCTGATGGGGCCCAGGCCATCATCGTGGTCTACAGCGTCACCAACCAGGTGGTGCCGGGTTTGGGGGCACCTTTGGGGTCTCTGGGGGTGGATTTAGGTTCTGTCGGGGGTTTGGGGAGGTTCTGTGGGGAGGTTCTGTGGGGAATTCTGAGGGATTTCAGAATCGGGATCTCAGAAGGGTCTCGGGTTACTCAGGAACCTCCACAGCCCAAACCCACGATCCTTCAACCCCCTGGCTCTTATGCCAATCCCGAAATTCCCCAAAATCCCCAAATTTTCCCCACAGGAAACCTTTGCCCGGGCCAAGAGCTGGGTGAAGGAGCTGCAGCGCCAGGCCAGCCCCAGCATCGTCATCGCCCTGGCCGGGAACAAGGCCGACCTGGCCAGCAAGCGCCTCGTGGACTATGAGGTGGGAATTGGGGCAGTTGGGGATTGTTTTTTGAAATTCTGGGAATTTGGGGGGATTTTTAAAAATTATTTTACAACTTTTTTCAGATTTTGTAAGATTTCTTGGGCGACTTTTCTTGAATTTTTAAATTTTATTAAAAAAATTTGGTTTGGGCTAATTTTTGGAAATTTATGAAAATGTTGGGGGATTTTTTTTTTTAATTTTTCTTACGGATTTTCTTTCTATTTTCTTTTAATTTTTTAAAAATTGATTTGGGATTTTGTTTCGTTAGGATTTTTCTGGGGAATGTTTTGAAATTATTTGTAACTTTTTGGGAAATCTTTTTAAATTTTCCACAATTTTTTATTGTGCGGGGATTTTTGGCAATTTTTTGGGGGAATTTTAGGGAGGAATTTTGAGAGGGGTTGAGGGGTTTAAGGGACTGGAATAATGTGGAATTTTGGGGGGGATTTGGGGGAAATTTTGGGATTTTTTGCCGCAGGAGGCGCAGGCCTACGCCGACGACAACAGCCTGCTGTTCATGGAGACCTCGGCCAAGACGGCCATGAACGTCAACGACCTCTTCCTGGCCATTGGTGAGGGGATTCTGGGGGGCCTTGAGGGATTTTGGGGTGTTTTGGGATGATTAGGGTGAGTTTTCTGGGGTTGGGGGGGTTTTGAGGGAATTTTCCCTATTCTCAGTGGGAATTTTGGGATGGGGACACGGGAGTGGTGGAAGGGAAATGGCTCCTCCCCAAAAACGGGAGCTCAGGAGTTCTGTGGGGGCTCCAGGGGCTTTTCCAGCCCCATTCCTGACCCCAAATCTTGAATCCCAAATTCTGAATCCCAAATCCTGCCCCAAATCCCCCCTCCTAAATCCCGTCTCCTCTCTCCAGCCAAGAAGCTGCCAAAGACGGAGCCGCAGAGCTCGGGCGGGGCCGGGGGCCGGGGCCGGGGTGTGGACCTGCACGAGCAGAGCCCGCAG
>NW_026626514.1:4914-7143 GCF_030028575.1 Malurus melanocephalus
GACTGGGATCCACCGGGAATGGACTGGGATCCACCGGGAATGGACCGGGATTCGATGGGAACTGCTCGGGAACAGCCAGGGCCAGGGCTGCAGCAACTGATGGGGAACAGCCATGGGATCCACTGGGAATGGACCGAGAATGGACTGGGACCCACCGGGAACGGACTGGGATCCACTGGGAATGGACTGGGATCCACCGGGATCAAGCCAGGAATCAGCCAGGATCCAGCTCAGATTCCAGGATCCCAACTCCTGACCCCAGATCCCAAACAGATCCCAACCAGGTCCCGGCTCCAGCCTGGCACCGAGGCCCCGGCTCCTCTCTGGCACTTTCTGAAGCATCCAAGGCTCCCCTTCAGCACCAGATCCCTCCTGGATCCTCCCAATCTTTCCAGAATCCTCAGAATCCCTCCTGGATCCTCCAGATCCCACCCAGATCCTCCAGATTTCTCCTGGATTTATCAGATCCCACCCGGATTCCCTCCAGAATCTTCAGAATTCCTCCTGGCTCCACCAAATCCCGCCTGGATCATCAAGATCTTTCCTGGATCCTGCAGATCCCGTCTGGATCCTTCAAAGTCCTCCTGGATCATCCCAATCTCACTTGGCTCCACCAGATCCCTCCAGGATCCTTCAGAGTCCACATGACTCCATCAGATCCCACCCGGATCCTCCAGATCCCCCTGCATCCCCCCCCGGATCCCCCTGATCCCGTTCCCACAGTAGCGGGGCCGGCTCGGCTGGGACTGGACCCTGAGGATCCCCCCGAGGATCCCCCTGAGGATACCCCGAGGATCCCCCCGAGGATCCCCCCGAGGATCTCCCGAGACCCCCGAGGATCCCCCCAAGGACGCCCCAGGACCCCCCAAGGATCCCCCGAGGATCCCCCCGGCCCCTCCGTCCCTTCAGGATCCCCTCGGGATGGACGCTCGGATCCCCCTGACCCCAAAAGGATCCCAAAATGATCCCGAAAGGATCCCAAATGGATCCCGAGTGGATCCGGGCAGCCCACAGGGAGCACCAGAGCCTTGGGACAGATTTTTCTGCGCCGTTTTCCCGTTTTTCCCCGTTTTTTTTTCTCGGTTTTTTTCCCCCTTTTTTTCCCGTTTTTTCCATTTTCCCACCTGGTTTTTGTTCCCGTTCCCATCGGGGCGAGGAGACGGAGCTGTGGTGCCACGTGTCCCCTCCTCGGTGGCCTTGGGTGGCTGGAGGGGTTTGGAAGTGCCTGTGGGGACATTTGGGGACCTCGAGGGGACCTGAGGTGACCCTGGGGACGCTGCCTGGGGTCGGGGGGGGTGGCCCCGGTGATGTTCCCGTGGTGACCTCAGCCACCCCACAGCGATGTCCCCAAGATGGCCCTGGTGAACCTGCAGCAATGTCCCCGTGGTGGCCCTGGTCACCCCACAATAATGTCCCCCAGATGGTCTCAGTGGTGGCCACGATGTCCCCAGCTGGTCACAGCCATGGCCCCGATATCCCCAGTTGATCCCAGTGGTGGCCCCAAGGTCCCCTCCCCTCCCGGTGCCACCCCCGCTGTCCCCTCCCAGTGCCACCCCCCGGTTTGTCCCTGTCCCTGTCCCCATCCCGGGGCCGTCCCCGTTTGCACTTTATGGTCAAATGTCCCCTCTGGGGGGTGGCACCCAGGGGATACCCCAGCAGTGCCACCCCCCTGCCCTCCGTCCCTGTCCCGGTCCCTTTGGAGCCACAGGGACCCTCTCGGTGTCCTGTCCCCCACCCCGGCCAGGGGTCACCTCTGGGTGCTGCCACTGCAGCTGGGGGACACCCAAAATTGGGGACAACTCGAGCTAGGGACACCTCAAAGTGGGGAGACCCCAAAATTTGAGACACCTCAAAATTTGGGACAATCCCGAATTAGGGATGCCCCAAAATGGGGACCCCGGCTTGGGGACACCCGAATTGGGGACACCCCGGCTTGGGGACACCCCGGCTTGGGGACACCCCGGATTGGGGGAGGGTGACGGCCGTGGGGCAGAGGGAGCCGGTCCCGTATGAAGCCCCCGGGGGGGGCAGAGCCCGCAGGACCCCGGCCCCTCCCCCACCTTCCCCTCCCCCCCCCCGGGGACACCCCGGGGACCCTCCGGGATCGGCGACATCGGCGACATCGCTGTCCCCCCCCATGTCCCGATCCTGGACCAAACGGGGACACCGCAGCTCCTTTTTCTCTCTTTTTTTGTCCATTTATTTTATTTTTTACCCCACCTTTTTTCT
>NW_026626515.1:0-1593 GCF_030028575.1 Malurus melanocephalus
CATAAAAAAAAAGCAAATTCCATGAAAAAAATGCAAATTCCATTAAAAAATTCCGGAAAATCCTCACCTTTTTGCGGCCTCTCGGAGCTGCCGGGAGCCTCCGGGGCAGCGAATCCGACACCGGGAATTCCCTGACGGAAGCAATTCCAGGAAATTCCCCGGGAGGAGCTCGAGGTAACACAGCAGGGTCTCGATTCCTGGAAAAAAATGGGAAAATGATGAGAAATTATTGGGAAAAATAATGGGAAATTATTTGGAAAACTATGGGAAAAATGTGGGAATTTATTGGGAAAAAGTTCGGAAATTATTGGGAAAAATCTGGGAAATTATCAGGAAAAATCTGGGAAATTATCAGGAAAAATCTGACAAATTCTTGGGAAAAATCTGCAGGAAAATCCCAAAAATTTCTTGGGAAATTCCCAAAAATTCCTTGGGAAAGTCCCAAAAAAATCCCTGGGAAAATCCAAAAAATCCCCAAAAAATCTGAGTGAAAAACCAAAAAAATCCTGAAAAATAATTGGGAAAATCCTAAAAAATCTGTGGGAAAATCCCAAAAAATCATCGGGAAAATCCTGAAAAACCTGCGGAAAAATCTTGAAAAATCCTCAGGAAAATCCCAAGAAATTTGCGGAAAAATCCCAAAAAATCTGCAGAAAAATCCCAAAAATCCTCAGGAAAATTGTCAGGAAAATCTGTGGGAAAATAAAAAAAAATCTGTGGAAAAATTCCAAAAAATTCTCAGGAAAATCCAAAAAAATCCTTCCTGGGAAGGAGCTGCAGTAACACAGCAGGGTCTCAATTCCTGGAAAAAAATGGGAAAATAATGGGAAAATTGTGGGACATTATGGGAATAAAAACGGGAAAATGTTGGGAAAAATCTGAGAAAATATTGGGAAAAATCAAGAAAAATCCATGATAAAAATTCCAGAAAATCCAAAAAAATTCCTTGGGAAAATCCTGGAAAATCCCAAAAATTCCTTGGGAAAATCCCCAAAAATTCAAAGAAAAATCCAAAAAAATCCTCTGAAAAAACCAAAAAAATACGCAGAAAAATCCTGACAAATCCGGGGAAAAATCCCAAAAATCCTCAGGAAAATCCCAAAAAATCTGTGGGAAAATCCAAAAAAATCATAAAAAGTCATCGGGAAAATCCCAAAAAATTTGTGGGAAAATCCCCCAAAATCCTTGGGAATTTCTTGGAAATTCCAAGAAAATCTTTGGGAAATCCTGGAAAATCCCAAAAATTCCTTGAGAAAATCCTGAAAAACCTTTGGGAAAATGCCCAAAAATACAAAAAAATTCCAAAAATTCCTCAAAAATTTAAAAAAAATTCCCAAAATATCTTCAGAAATTCCCCCAAAAAACCCCAAAAATCCTCAGAAATTCCCAGAAGATTCAGGAAAATTCCAGACAAAATCCCTAAAGCCAGATAAAAAATCCCCAAAAAATTCCCAAAAATCCTCGAAAATTCTCAGGAAATTCCAGAAAATTCCTGGAATTCTGAATTTCTGGAAAAAATCCTCAGAAATTCCCAAAAATGCTTCAGAAATTCCCGGGAAATCCACAAAAAAAAGCTAAAATTAAAAAAAACCC
>NW_026626515.1:2857-4973 GCF_030028575.1 Malurus melanocephalus
CCAATTTCACCTTCTCTGCGCAGGTCGAGGTTTTGCTCCGTTTCCTCCACAGGAAGGGATCGTTCGTGGCCGCGGCAGAATTTTCCGGAATTTTCTGCCTTTTTCTCCTCCTGGAATTCCGGGAATTCTGATTTTGGGTCCTGTGGAAAATTCCAGAAGTTTTAGGGTAAATTCGGATTTTTTTCCCAAAAATTCCACCCCAAAATCCCCTCAAAAATTCCAATTTTTTTTAGAAATCTCCCAAAAATTCCACTTTTTTCCCAAATTTTGGTGAAAAATTCCAATTTTTTTCCAAAAAGTTCCAAATTCCCACAAAATCATCACAAAAATTTCAATTTAAAAAAAAAATCTCCCAAAAATTCCACAGTTTTTTTCCAAATTTCCAAGAAAAATTCTGATTTTTTTTCCCAAAAATTCAAATTTTCCACCTTTTTTTCCTTCTGCAATTCTGGGAATTCCGACTTCAGCTCCTGTGGAAAATTTCAGAATTTTTAAGGAAAAACTTGGATTTTTTTCCCAAAATTCCACCCCAAAATTCCTTCAAAAATCCCAATTTTTTTGTGAAATTGGCCCAAAAAATTCCAGTTTTTCCCAGATTTTGAAGAAAAATTCCAATTTTTTTCAAAAAAATTCCAAATTCCAAAAATTCCAAATTTTCACAAAATCACCCCAGTAATTCAATTTTTTCCTCAATTTGAGAGAAAAATTCCATTTTTTTCCAAAAATTCCACATTCCCACAAATTCACCCCAAAAATTCGAAATTCCCAAGAAAATTGCTAAAAAAAAATCCCAATTTTTTTGCAAAATCTCCCAAAAATTCCAAAGTTTACCCTCAAATTTTGGTGAAAAATTCAAATTTTTTGACAGATTCCCAAAAATCACCCCAAAATTTTCATTTTTTTAAAAAAATCTCCAAGAATTCTGAAGTTTTTCCCCAAATTTTGGAGAAAAATTCCAATTTTTTCCCAAAAAATTCCAAATTCCCACAAAATCGCCCCAAAAATTCCATTTTTTTGGAAAATCACCCAAAAATTCCTTTTTTTTCCCCAAATTTTGGAGAAAATTTCCATTTTTTTTCCCAAAATTGCAGATTTTCCAACTTTTTCTCCTCCTGGAATTCTGACTTCAGCTCCTGTGGAAAATTCTGGAATTTTTAGGGAAAAAAATTATTTTTTTTTTTCCCAAAATTCCTAAAACTGTCTCCAAAATTCCTTTTTTTTTGCAAAATCTCCCAAAAATTCCAATTTTTTCCCAAAAATTCCAAATTCCCAAGAAAATTGATCAAAAATTACTTTTTTTTGGGCAAAATCTCCCAAAAATTCACATTTTTTTCCCAAATTTTGGTCCAAAATTCCAGTTTTTTTCCCAAAAATCCCAAATTCCCACAAAATTGCCCCAAAAATTCCAAATTCCCAAGAAAATTCCCCCAAAAAAATGCCAAAATCCCCCAAAAAAATCTCCCAAAACCGACCCGAGAAATTCCCCCCAAAACTCAGATTTTTTGCAAAATCACCCAAAAAATTCCAAATTTTTTCCCAAATTTTGGAGAAAAGTTCCATTTTTTTCCTAAAAATTCCGAATTTTCCACCTTTTTCTCCTCCTGGAATTCCAGGAATTCCGCCTTCGGCTGCTGTGGAAAATTCTGGAACTTTTAGGGAAAAATTTGGATTTTTTTTCCCAAAAATTCCACCCCAAAATTCCCAAAATTGCCCCCAAAATTCTGAAGTTTTTGGTGAAATTGGGCCAAAAAATTCCAATTTTTCCCAGATTTTGGAGAAAAAAATCAATTTTTTTTCCAAAAAATTCCAAATTCCAAAAAATCTGCCCCAAAAATTCCAAATTTCCATAAAATCATCCTAAAAATTCCAATTTTTTCCTCGATTTGAGGGAAAAATTCCTTCTTTTTCCTAAAAATTCCACATTCCCACAAATTCCCCCAAAAATTCCAAGTTTTTTGCAAAATCGCCCTAAAAATTCCCATTTTTTTCCAAAATCTCCCAAAAATTCCAATTTTTTCCCAAATTTTGTTGGAAAATTCAGTTTTTTTCCCCAAAAATTCCAAATTCCCACAAAATCACCCCAAAAATTCCAAATTCCCAAGAAAATTGCCCCCCA
>NW_026626515.1:5308-6497 GCF_030028575.1 Malurus melanocephalus
GGAATTTTTCCCGGCAGCCGCAGGGAGCGAAGATTTTCTGGATCAGTTTCTTCAGCGCCCAAAATTCCACGAAATTCCCCAAAATGTGGCGCCGCAGCTCCGGCAGATCCCGATCCTGACGGGAAAAAAATCAGAATTTTTTTTTGGGAAAATCCCAGAAATTTTGGGGAGAAAAATTGGGAATTTTAGAGGTTTTTTTGGGGGAAAATTCCACAAATTTTAGGGATTTTTTCCAGTAATTCCCACTGAAAAACACCCCAAAATTCCCAATTTTTTTTCCCCAAATCCCATTTTTTCTGAAAAATTCCACTTTTTTTTTTCCCAAAAATCCCATTTTTTCCCCAAAATCCCAATTTTTCTCCCAAAATGCAAAAAATTCCTATTTTTTTCTCCATAAATCCCCATTTTTCCCCAAAAAGATCCATTTTTTCACAAAATTCCCATTTTTTCCCAAAAAAACTAAAAATCCCCCAAATTCTGCAAATTTTTCCCACAATTCCCACTGGAAAAAATCCCAAAATTCCCATTTTTTTCCCCAAAATTTTGGGATTTTCACCCAGGATTGATGGGAGAAAAAATGGGAATTTTAGGGTTTTTTTTTGGAAAAAATTCCCCAAATTTTAGGGATTTTTCCCAAATTTTAGGGATTTTCTTCCGGTAATTCCCAATGAAAAAAACCCCCAAAATTCCCAATTTTTTTTCCCCAAATCCCATTTTTTTTTCTGAAATATTCCGTTTTTTTTTCCAAAAATTCCATTTCTTTCCCCCCAAAATTCCCACTTTTTCTCCCCAAAATTTTGGGATTTTCACCTGGGATTAATGGGGAAAAAAATGGGAATTTTAGGGGGTTTTTTTTGGAAAAATTCAGCAAATTTTAGGGATTTTTCCCAAATTTTAGGGATTTTTTTCCCGGTAATTCCCACTGAAGAAAACCCCAAAATTTCCCATTTTTCTCCCCAAATACCTTGGGTCTTTCTCCTAAATCACCAAAATTCACATTTTTTTACCTTAATATCCCCTTTTTTTCCCAAAATCCATTTTTTCTCCAAAACCCCAAAAATTCCCTTTTTTTCTCCAAAATAACCATTTTTCCCCAAAAATTTCCATTTTTTCTCCTTAAAATCCTCATTTTTCCTTGTAAAATCCCAAATTTTTTCACCAAAAATCCCCATTTTCCCCCCAAAATTCC
>NW_026626516.1:0-6506 GCF_030028575.1 Malurus melanocephalus
TGGTGCTGCTGTGCCAGGACTGGGATTTATAATCCCCCTCTGTGGTCTGAAGATCTTTGAGCTTTCTGCCTGAAGAAAGTGCCCCAGGCTGCTTGAGGACGTGATGCTCCCACTGTTCCCCTCTCCTGTGACATTTCTTTATATAAGCACTGAATAGCAAAACATATCAGTGCTCATTACTAATTTTGTTATTTATAGCAAGCTACCACAGATGGAGACTGCAGCACGGTTCTATCTTTAGGGCGCAGTGCCTGCCTGCCCATACAGACAATTGGTAATTAGCACAAGAACAAGTTGTTTATCTATTCTCAAACTTAAATAAATAGGAGACCCATTTATCCATCCAAATTCAACTCCCTCCCTTTGCCACATCTCCAGGTTAACTGCTTAATGAGTGCAGCTCATGGCTTCAGGCATTGCAGTAAAGAGCAAAGGGTCTTTAAAGGAAATTAAATATGAAAAAAAAAACCCCACTTTTAAACGGAACAAATATCATTTAGATCACAAGAATCATGAGCACACGACAGGATGAAGGTGACAGGGTGTAGAACTGGAGCAGGCAGCATGCAGGGGAGATGTGGTGCATCCATCCCAGTGACTCCTGACGTGTCCTTCCCACCAGAACACCTCTCAGCTCTGAGAGATCACTCTGAGTGAATCCTGGCATGAGCATGAAACTGGAGAAAACTGGAGAAAACTGGAGAAAACAGACAGAGAGGGTGCCTGCAGTTCTTCATGGAAAATCCCACTCGTGCTCCAGGATGTCCCTCTGTCACTTGGGCAGCAGGACCCTGCCCAATGGGAGCACCACACCAGCCAGGAGGAACATATGGCTTCTATTTTTTTCTATTTTTATTGCCGATTCCAACCCTTCTTTGTTCTCTTTTATTCACTCTACACCCTGAAGACAGAGAGCAGGCTTTCTGAAGAGATGCCTTGCTGTGTTTCACCTGAGGGCTGGTCCCCTCTCTTCTCTCCGTATCCCCCCTGTCTCTGCTGATGGAGGGGTTTTGCTCATTATTAAGGCCAGAGCTGTCTGTGTGGAAAAGAACAAACACCCTTGTGTTCCTCATCATTSAGATGATTTTTGTTCAGTTATTCAGGCTTGCACGTGCACCTGGTTGTACATTCCTGTGAGTACACACACCCACATGTGCACACACTTTATTGGGGCTTTTTATTGTCCAGTTTACAGGAAAGGGATAAAAGCTACTGAATAAAAGAAAATGACTCCAAATATAGTGGATGGAGAAAAAAAAAATAATTAATGAAAAGGTGCTTCTTTTGTCTTTCAGGTCACAAGTCCAAATTTTCCTGTAGTGGTCAAGCTGGGACATGCTCATGCTGGAATGGGGAAGGTAAGTAAGGGACAATATATATATATATATTATGTGTATCTGTGGGAGCAGATGGATGTGTGGCACAGCATTAACAGGGGTTAAACCCCCCCAGCTGGGTGGCACTGGCTGTTCCTGGGGCARAAAAGCCCTTTTTCTGTCACACACTTGGGGACAGCAGTGCTGTTGGGATGTGGGAAGGGGGGCTGTGAACTGTGGGGGAAAGCTGCCTGGGCTGAAGTCATTAGGATTRTCTTTTATACATTTTCTCCTCTCCAAAAGTGGCTGTGTTGTTTATTCAAGCACCTGTAAAGTGCAGTACACCCCACAGCACTCACAATGAGGGGCTGTGCTGCTGGGCTCCTTGTGTGCATTATGATGACCTTATTCAAAAAAAAGGGAGCCCTTCAGTTATTTTTTTTCCTCCTTGCAAGGAAGAACAAGACCTTACAAAGCAGAGTGGTTGGTTGCCTGCCAAGGAATCCTGAAAAACAGTTCTCTACCCAGAAGGACCTGTTTGTTTTTCCCAGGCTCTCTGGGATTTTYATTCTCCAGTGAATTTGCAGCCCCTGTTTTTGGGGTGCCCTTTCAGTGAGCATCACCAGCACATTCCTGCAGCACCTCAGTCTCCTCTTTCTCACATATATCTTTTCAAAAATCATCCCCTATCTGTCTCAAACTTGATTTGCTGAGAAGTACGAAATTCTGAGGTATCATCTTTGCATCCAAATGGGTATTACAGAYCTCATAACTGATATCCCTGTCCCAGGGCTTCCCTGGAGCACACAGAGCTTCTCCCGGCCTCACCTAGCCTGAAAAATATATATAGTTACACCAAATTTCAGCTTGGTACAGTTTGTTTGCTCTGGAAACAGAAGCCCTTTCTGCCTTGCTGGGTTGCACATGGAAGATTTAATAATCTTCCTTGCTTTATTTGCAATGCAATTGCAATTGCACCACTCACCAGATCTTCATCCACCTCTTGCTTTTCCTCCCATTTTATTCTTTATTCTTGTTGATTTTTGCTGTCACAAGCTACAGAGGAGGAGAGTTCCTGTTCAGATCCAGGCACAATTGTGGCTGGTGGTGCAAGGAGGGTATGTAGGAAGTGGTTCCAGATAGAGATAGGATAACAGCCAGAATCTTGGAACTGGTCTGAGGCCAAGTTTACTTTATCCATTATGAAATYAGTGACTATGAGCAAAGTCTGGATGTGGATTGGGCACAGAGGTTCAACACTGCTCTGTTCAGTACATGGGGAAGGTACAGGAAACAGGAGTTGTTGATTTTATGGTTTTAGTTCAGGTCTTTCTCCAGGCACAAGCAGCCTGAGACTGATTAAATATTCTTTCTTCAGTCCCACTGCATTTCACTGCACAGTGCAAAAAGATAGAAAGATAAAGAGMAAAAAAAGATAGYAAAACCAGAGAAAGGTACAACCAGATAAAGAATAAATCCGTTGGTTTAAAACACAAGTAACACGGATTTGTTTCATGCTTTTTTTCAAACAGTAGGACTCGCAAAAAAAAAAAACATAGAAAATATCAGTAGAAATAAAGACAAGCAAAATTATGGGCATACTAGAAAAGTAACASAGGTAAAACTAGAGGTAAAAATAAAAAAAATCAAACCTACAATAAAGTAATTCAGAAGAGGGAAGTTTCCAGGAGACACGATGGTGTTTTTAACCATCATAAGGCCAAAGCAATTACCAGTGAGRTTACAGAGAGCTCAATGATTTCCTTGCACTGGTCTTTAGAAGCAGAGATGGTAGCAGGAAATAAGCAGCTCTTTAGCTGTAAAATATACATCATGTGAAAAAAAGAGAGGTTTGCTTTTGGTTTGATGAGTGCAACAAAGTAAATGTCAATAAAGCACCTGCATCAGGTCATGTTTTCTAATAAATCAGTGACTGGAGAAACAAAGGATGGAATAAGCAACCTGTTAGCCAAAGTACAGGTGTGAGTATTGAAATAGCACTCAGAGAACAAATGATGCCAGAGAGAAGCCATGTGTTTGTAACTGGAGCTTCCAGGGTGTGAGCATTCGGGTTACAATGGTGTTACCAACAGGAATTGCCAAGGAAGTAATTGCTTTTATTTTTTTATTATTCTATCATTAATGTAATGGGAGGCACCAACACTTGGAACAAAGAGCAAAGATGGGAAGTCAGGCACTGTTCTTGATTTGTCTGAGATCTCCCTAAAGATCTTCACCTAAAGATCTCCACCATCAGCTTGCAGGAGATTTGTGTCATTTCACAGTTTTTCTTCAGTTCCTCTGTGTTGCAGACCAGAGGAATTACAATGATTACCTGGTATTTATTACTAATTCATAAGGCTCTTGGCAGTGTTAGTGTTGAGCATTTATTATTTTGCAATAATTGCTAGAAGGAGCATAATTACAACAGGCTTTCATTTTCACGTATTGTTTGCTTTGACATGATTTTCACAAAATTCACTCACCACACTTTTTAATCAGCAGGCTGAACAAAGAATCCTCAAAGCTAAAATGAGAAATAACCACATTAGGACTGTACAAAATAGGCTGTGYTGACTGCCTTCCCCTTGGGGCTGGATCATCACAAATGTCTTTATCTTGGAAGAGGAGCAGCAGTTCCTCCAGATCAGACCCAAAAGGGGTGGCAGTGGAGCATTAGGGAAAGAAATGCTGGTGCCAAGAGATGTGTGCGTGTGAGGTGCACATGGAGATGGAGAAAACTAATTGGCAATAAAAGACATCTTTAGAAATCCCCATTGAGAAATGCAGAAACAACAGCCTCTCTATGGACGTGAACAGAGCCACCAGTAACAGCCTTTAGGAGGGAACAGAAATCTTCTCATCTAAAAACAGAACATGTGCCCTCAGCCCCTCCCATGAGCATCAGTATCTGCCTTCCAAAATCTGGAGCCACTTCATTTTCAGTGCCACTGGAAGGTCATGCCAAGGGCTCCCTGTGCTGCTCCTGTGCACTATGGATGCAGTGAAATATCTGTAAATATTGGATACAGTGAAATATCTGTAAAATACTGCTGGGACAATGTTTACAGTGGAATCAGCAGAGCAGCACCTTTCTCGTGCTGAAGTTGTCCAGATCACAGGATGAACAGCACTCCAGGCTTTTCCAGGGACACCATGGATGGAGATGAGAGGAGATGTCTTTCTGTGCAAACAGAACTCCTCATGACCCTGCAGCTCCTCAGAGCTCAGGGAATCTTTGTGCAGTTTGAGCCACCTACCCCAAAAGGGATTGGGGATTCTGCTGATAGGGACAGCACTGCAGTGAGAAAGGAATAACACTTCTGACTCTGGATCTCACCAGGCCACAGCCCATGGAACAGAATAAAGCTCTGAGTGTGTTGGGATTTGCCATTTGTGGGCTAACATGACCCCAAAGTGCCCTAGGAACAGAGCCCAGTACTGCAAATTCACTCAAAGAGCCTCTTCATCTCTCCCTGATGGGATCATGAGAAGGAAACGACTGCCAGCTCTACAAAGAGAGGAAAACCACCATCTGTTCATGGRACTTTACATATATTTATATGAATTTTACACATATACATAGCTATTTTTTGCTAGTYCTACTTTATTTTTAGACCTCTCTAATTAGGTCAGTTTAAGAGTCACCTCCTGTCCCCTCCTGCCCCATAATTATGAAAACACCTTCCCAGTACAAATCCTGGCTCCGATGAATTTACTACATTGTAGAAGAAAAACTTGTTGTTCATAATAATATGGTCAGGGTTATTTTCTCTCTTACTGGATGGGAACGACTTCTCTGCTTCTTTTTTTTCCCCTGCTGTAAATATAGCACAAACTAAACAGAGCCACTCTGTAATGTAAAAATACTGCAAGGTTTTTTATCAGGAAGGACAGCTCGTCACCTTGTCTCTTTGGGGACTGGAAATGGAACGTTCCAAAAAGAGCTTTGAAAATCCAGTGTGTTAAAGAGGAAAGGAAGGGGAAAGGGCTGCCTCRGTTTGTCAAGGAACAAATATTTTCTTTTAGAGAAGACAAATAATGACTTGACATGTARCATTCATTCACGACAGAGTGGCCCCATCAGTGCATTCCCACTGACTCATGCACRGAGGAACGAGTGAGGATGTTCCAACTCTCTTGAAAATAGCAAAAACATCCCTAATTCTTGCACATCAGTCTGAAAGCTTTTGCTGGACATAGGAAATGGTGCTGACCCAGGGCACCAAGGRCCAAAGCAGCCAAGAGCTGTGTTAGGACCCTTTAGGGCTGTTTATCAGGAGGGCTGGATGCATTAAAGGCAGCATCTGGGGAATTGAGTGTGAGGATTATGAGGAAATGCAGACCCCATTTTGGGGTGGGTCACAGTTGAGCCTAAACTGATTGTGTGTCAGTTGGATTGGGTATTTTCTATGGAGATGAGGGTAATTTGGGTGGAGGAAAGGACAGGCTCAGCAAACCCTTTCCAAGAACTTTTCCTGAACACCCACTATCCCAAGATGGTAAAGTGCCTGCAGAAAGCCTGAGAACAGGTTCAGATTGGCAAAAAAATCAAAAGCTTTTTGTGGCTGCACCAGTTCCTCGGGAGGAAAACACTCAGATGGTGCATTTTCCTTCCTACCAAGACTCAGTTAAACTCCACTCTGCCAAGCCCAGCCTGGCTCAGCTGGACCTGGCTCTGAGCTCATCTGGACACAGAAAATACTTCTGCAGTTATYCCATCCCTGCTGTGTTTATCCTGCAAGGCAGAGTTACCCTCAAGGGCAGAGCTCACACTGGACCAGGCTGCACAAAGGCACGGCCAGGGCAGCCCTGGCAGACCCAGATAATTACAGCACTTTGGCTAGCTGAGCGCTTTTTCAGGTGGCCACATAGTGAGAGCAAAAGAGGCAGCAGATCTGGGAGCGGTGAGGCAGAGGAAGCAGAAGTTTCTCCCCAGATAGATCCCTCCCTGGAGGAACCTGGGCTTGCAGAGATCTCAGCTGCCCATGAAATTGTCACAGCAGGGTTTTAATGCTGCCAGGACCCATCCAAAACCCTGCCTTGCAAGAAGGCTCCAAGGATGAATGTTTGTTCCTGAGCTGCAGAAAGGTCAGTGGTTCTGGGGCTGCTGAGGATGGCTGTACCAGATACAGATCATATATCAGTATCAGCCTCTGAGATGGCACAGAGGGCAAAGGGATGGGCACA
>NW_026626517.1:0-1887 GCF_030028575.1 Malurus melanocephalus
ACCAAAATAACCAAAAAAGCCACCAGCATCAGATTTACAATATAAAAGTTTTGACAGTAGAGAGACTAAAGTACATCTGGAATTACTCAGAAAAATAAACAGGGAAAAGGCAGTAATTTCAAATCTGTCCCTCGTATTTACACATAATACACAGACATTGCTTACAAAGACCCGGATCCCACATTTAAGGGCAGTTGGCATCGTGAGAAAGGCTCCCCCCGGCATCGCTCTSGTGATCCCGGGATCTCCCCGCGGCCCCTCCGTGGTTTTATTGCTTTGCGGGACCGGTGGTGGATGAAGGCATCGAGTCCCCCCCTGCTCSATCTTCCCGGGGACAGCCCCATCCCTCGGATTTTCAGGGAAAACTCAGCTCGGGACACCACGGTGGGATTTCGGAAGAGCGGCGCTGAAAATCCGGGCTCGGGCTGGGGACCCCCCTGCACCATTCCCAAATCCATGAATCCCCATCCCCACGGCGGCAGCGCCTCCCTCTGCTCGGCCTGTTGGATTTATGGGATGTTCTGAACTCAGGGAAAGCTCCAGCTCCCATCCCACAGCCTGGGATCAGCTCTGCCTCGGCTGGGATGTGGGGATGGCAGAGGTGCCATTCCCAAGGCCTCTCCCCAAAATGAGCCAAGGCCASGAGCCAGGCACGGCCTGGGATGGGCACGGATGCCCTGGGATGGGCATGGACCCCTTGGGATGGCCATGGATCCCCTGGGATGGGCATGGAACCCCTGGGATGGGCATGGATCTCCAGGGATGGGCACGGACTCCTTGGGATCAGCACAGACCCACTGGGATGGGCATGGATCTCCAGGGATGGCCATGGATCCCCTGGGATGGGCAGAGACCCACTGGGATGGCCATGGATCTCCAGGGATGGGCATGGACCCCCTGGGATGGGCATGGACCCCCTGGGATGGGCATGGACTCACTGGGATGGCCTTGGATCTCCAGGGATGGGCACGGACCCCCTGGGATGGGCACAGAATCACTGGGATCGGCACGGACCCTCTGGGATGGCCATGGATCTCCAGGGATGGGCACAGACCCTCTGGGATAGGCATGGATCCCCAGGGATGGCAATAGACCCACTGGGATGGGCACGGATCCCCCGGGATGGCCACAACCCCTTGGGACATCCATGAAACCCCAGGGATGGGCACAGACCCCTTGGGATGGGCACAGAATCCCACGAATGCTCACGGACCCCTTGGGATGGCCATGGATCCCCAGGAATGCTCACGGACACCCCTGGATGGCCATGGACCCCTCGGGATGGCCATGGATCCCCAGGGATGGGCACGGACCCCGCTGGATGCTCACAGACCCCTCGGGATGGGCACAGATCCCCCAGGATGGCCATGGACCTCCTGGGATGGGCATGGACCACCCTGGATGGCCATGGACCCCCTGGGACAGCCATGGAACCCCAGAGATGCTCACGAACCCCTTGGGATGGCCATGGACCCCCAGGGATGGGCACGGACCCCGCTGGATGCTCACAGACCCCTCGGGATGGCCATGGAACCCCAGGGATGCTCCCAGACCCCTCGGCATGGTTCCCATCCCGCACAGATCCCACTCCCTCAGGAGATTCTGGGATGGCCCTGCCCGTTCTGGCTCCGAGGTCCCGCTGTCCCCCAGATCTGGGATGATCCCACACAAACAGCCAGGCCTGGCTCAGCCCCAGGTTTAACCAGGCCTGGCTCAGCCCCAGGTTTAACCGGACCCTGGGGTCCCGCATTTCCCGGGGATGAGTCCATGGTTTGTGCTAACAGTCACACTGGGAGCCCAGAGTTCCCAGCCAGCCCCAAAAGGGACGGAAAAGCCCTGGAAAAGCCCTGGAAAAAGCCCTGGAAAAGCCCTGGAAAATCAACTCCA
>NW_026626517.1:4582-6002 GCF_030028575.1 Malurus melanocephalus
AGGAAAATCCCTTTCCATTCCAAAACCCCCAAATCCAGCAGGGGAGGATTTATATTCCACAAGGAGGAAATATTTACAGGCCAAGGCAGTTTTCATTGAAGTTCTATTAAATAATAAAATATTTGGGACTAAACATTAATTCTGTTCCATCAGAAAATCAGGAATAATCCTTTTTTTGGTGCTTTTAAGCCCAGTTTCTGTCCCACTGGGACACAGCTCCGATCAATGGCCAGGCTGGAGTTTGGGATCAGAGGGAAGAGCTTTTGGGGTCCCTGGGGATCCTCAGGAAGCTCCTGGTGACCAAATCCCACCTGGCTCCACCTGGAGCTGGGAGTGCAGCCATGGGAACACTGGGAATGGATGGACTGAGATACAGGGATGGGCAAACTGGGATACAGGGATGGACTGGGATAGAAGGATGGACTGGGATACTGGGATAGATGGACTGGGATACAGGGATGGACTGGGACACAGGGATGGGCAAACTGGGACACAGGGATAGACGGACTGGGATACAGGGATGGACAAACTGGGATACAGGGATAGATGGACTGGGATACAGGGGTGCCCCAACTGGGATAAGGGATGGACTGGGACACAGGGATGGGCAAACTGGGATAGAGGGATGGACTGGGATAGAGCGATGGACTGGGATACAGGGATGGGCAAACTGGGACACAGGGATGGACAAACTGGGATACAGGATAGACTGGGACACAGGGATGGATGGACCGGGATACAGGGATGGACAAACTGGGATATAGGGAATGGATGGACTGGGATACAGGATGGACTGGGATACAGGATGGACTGGGATACAGGGGTAGATGGACTGGGATATAGGGATGGGCAAACTGGGATACAGGAGTGCCCCAACTGGGATACAGGGATGGACTGGGATATAGGGATGGGCAAACTGGGACACAGGAACGGATGGACTGGGATACAGGGGTGCCCCAAATGGGATGCAGGGTGCAGTAACTGGGGTGCAGTAACTGGGATGCAGTGATGCAGTAACTGGGATGCAGTGATGCAGTAACTGGGATGCAGGGGTGCAGTAACTGGGATGCAGTAACTGGGATGCAGGGATGCAGTAACTGGGGCGCAGTAATGGGATACAGGGGTGCAGTAACTGGGATGCAGTAACTGGGATGCCGGGGTGCAGTAACTGGGATGCAGTGATGCAGTAACTGGGATGCAGGGGTGCAGTAACTGGGATGCAGTGATGCCCCAACTGGGATGCAGGGGTGCAGTAACTGGGATGCCGGGGTGCAGTAACTGGGATGCAGGGGTGCAGTAACTGGGATGCAGTGATGCAGTAACTGGGATACAGGGGTGCAGTAACTGGGGTGCAGTAACTGGGATGCAGTGATGCAGTAACTGGGATGCAGTAACTGGGATGCAGGGTGCAGTAACTGGG
>NW_026626518.1:0-2759 GCF_030028575.1 Malurus melanocephalus
TATCCCAAACCACGCCCTTTATTCCTAAGCCACGCCCCTTTTATTCCTCAAGCCCCGCCCATTTGGTCTCTAAACCCCACCCCATTTTCCTTTAAGCCACGCCCCTTTTGTCCCCTAAACCACGCCCCTTTGTTCTGTAAGCCCCGCCCATTTTATCATCAAACCCCGCCCCCTTTTCCTTTTAACCCCGCCCCTTTTCCCTCCAAGCTCCGCCCATTTTCTCCCCAAACCCCGCCCCTTTTCCCCTCCAAACTCCTCCCCTTTTTCCCTCAAAGCCCCGCCCCCTTTTATTCCCTAAACCCCGCCCCTTTTCCCTCCAAGCTCCTCCCCCTTTCCCTCAAAGCCCCGCCCCTTTTCTTCCCAAGCCCCGCCCCCTTTTTTTGTTCTGTTTTACATTAAAACAAAGAATTGAAAAAAAATGGGCGTGGTCTGTGATTTATTGGGGGCGGGGCTTGGGGAGGGGGCGGGGTTTAAAGGGGAGGGGCTAAAAAGGGGGAGGGGTTAAAGGGGGGAGGGGTTTGGGAGGTTCCATTGGGGGTGGGGGAGGGGAGACCCCAAAAAGTGAAGAATTTGCCCCGAAAAAATTCCCAAAAAAATTCCCAAAAACCAAAAAAATATTCCCAAAACCCCAATAAAATAAAACCCCAAAAAATTCCCGAAAAATCACAAAAAAAATTCCCAAAAATTCTCAAAAATCCCATAAAATTAAAAGGAAAAAAATCCCCAAAAAACCACAGAATATTCCCAAAAATTCTCAAGTTTTCCCAAAAAAATCCAACACCCGAAATCATCCGGAATTTTTCATTTTTATTTTGTTTTTTTTCCCCCAAACACCCCCAAAACCCCAAAAATTCCCCGAAAAATTGCAGAAAATCCTGGAAAATACGGGAAAATTCCAGAAATTGTCCAAATTTTTCCCAAAAAATCCACTCCAACACAAATATTTTCATTTTTGGTTTTTTTGACCCCCAAAAACCCCAAAAATTCTCCGAAAATTCCCCCCAAAAATCACTGAAATTCCCAGAAAATCCTCGAAAATTCTGGAAAATTGTGGAAAATTGTGGAAAATTCTGGAAAATCCCAAAAATGGCCAAAAATCCCAAAAAAAATCCTCTCCCCCACAAGAATTTTTATTTTTATTTTCGTTTTTTTACCCCCCAAAACCCCAAAAATTCCCCAAAAAATTCCCAAAAAATCGCAGAAAATCCCAAAAAATCCCAGAAAATTCTGGAAAATTTTGGGAATTTCAGGAATTTTCCCGAATTTTGTGATTTTTGTCCCAAATTTCAGGGCAGGGGGGGGTCGGTGGCGGCTCCGGTCGAGTCCTGAGGTTTCATCACATCCGGGAGCTCCGGGGGCGACGAGAACGGCTCGATCCTCAACCCCTCGAAGGAATCTTCTGGAAAAAAATGGGAATTATGGGATGGCAGATGAGGAAAATGGGGAAAAAGGGGAAAATTTGGGATTTGGGGGAAAAAACGGGGAAAAAATCGGAAAAAAAATGGCGAAAAAATGGGGAAAAACGGGGAAAAAAATGGGAAAATAATCGGAAAAAACCCGCAAAAAATCCCCCAAAAAATCCTAAAAAATCCCAAAATTCTCAAAAATTCCTAAATTTTCTCAGAAATCCCTAAAATCCTCAAAAATTCCCAAATATCACCAAAAGCTCCCAAAAAAATATTAAAAAATTTTTTTAAATGCCCGAAAATCGCCAAAAAATGCCTTAAAAACACCAAAAAAACGCCAAAAAATTCCTAAAAAATCACCGAAATTCCTAAATTCTCCCAAATTTTTCCCAAATTTTCCCAAAATTCCCAGATTTTACCTCCATTGCTGAGTGCCAGCCCTGGCCGGGACCTGGGGTCGCATAGAGATTCCTGAAAATCCTCAAAAAAATCGCCAAAAATTCCCCAAAATTTCCAAAAAATCCCTAAAAATCCTCCAAAATTCCCAAATTTTCCTAAAAAACCCCAATATCCTCAAAATTTCCAAAATTTCCCAAAATATCCTTAAAAGTTTCACAAAAAATCCCCGAAAATCCCCCAAAAATCACCAAAAAATGCCTTAAAAACATCCAAAAAACGCCCAAAAAAAGCCCAAAAATTCCCAAATTTTCCCAAAATTCCCGAATTTTCCCAAAATTCCAGGATTTCATCCCAATTTTTCCCTCCATTGCTCAGTGCCAGCCCCACGGTGGCCGGGGCCTGGGGTCGCATTGAGATTCCTGAAAATCCTCAAAAAAATCCCCAAAAAATCCTAAAAAATCTCCGAAAAAATTCCAAAAAGTCCCAAATTCTCCAAAATTCCCAAGTTTTCCTGAAAAATCCCTAAAAATTCCAAAATTTCACAAAAAATGCTCCAAAAATTCACAAAAAAATGCCCGAAAATCACCAAAAAATGCCTTAAAAACACAAAAAAAACGCCAAAAAAATGCAAAAAAATTCCTAAAAATTCCCGAAAATTCCCAAAAATTCCCAAATTTTCCCAAAATTCCCAATTTTTACCTCCATTGCTGAGTGCCAGCCCCACAGTAGCCGGGGCCTGGGGTCGGGCCGTTTGACTCGTGAAGCCGCAGTCGCCCAAAGTTTTGGAATCTTCCAGAAGTTGCTCGTCCTAAAAAATGGGGAAAAAACGGGAAAATTGAGGAGGAAAAATTGGGAAATTTGGGAAAAAAAAATTGTGGATGGTTTGGATGGGAAAAGTGGAAAAATTGGATGGAAATAACACAAAAAATGGGAATTTTGGCCCAAAAAAATGGG
>NW_026626518.1:3034-6457 GCF_030028575.1 Malurus melanocephalus
TTTTTTTTTCTTTTTTCCCAAATTTTCCCAAAATTCCATTTTTTTGACCTTATAGAGCCTCTGCTCCTCGGGAGGGCGATGCAGAATCCCCTGGACGATTTTTTTCAGCTCCAGAACCGTCGAGGATTCCTTGGCCTCGGTGAAAATCGTCGTCTTGTGCCGCCGGATCATCAGGAACACGTCCTGGGGGGCGGGGCCAAGGGAAAAGGGGCGTGGTCAGTGTGGGAAGGGGCGTGGTCAATCAGGGAGGGGCGTGGCTTGGAAAATTTGGATGAAATTTGTGTCATTTTGGGGCAAAAAAGGTCAAAAGTGGGCGTGGCCACAGAGAAAAGGGGCGTGGTTAATCAGGGAGGGGCGTGGTTAACCTGGGAGGGGCGGGGCTTGGAAAAAATGGGCGTAATTTGGGGGAATTTGGGTCTTCTGGGGCAAAAATAGGCAAAAGGGGGCGTGGTTATCGAGAAAAGGGGCGTGGTTTATCATGGAGGGGCGTGGCTAACCCGGAAGGGGCGTGGCTTAAACGGGAGGGGCGTGGCTTGGAAAAAAAGGACAAAATTTGGGACAATTTGGGTCAAAAATGGGCAAAAAAGGGGCGTGGTTGGTGATTTGTGGGCGTGGTTATGGGCAGAATGGGCGTGGCCAATGTTAAAAGGGGCGTGGTCAATCAGGGAGGGGCGTGGTTAACCTGGGAGGGGCGGGGCTTGGGAAAAATTGGCAAAATTTGGGTCTTTTGGGGCAAAAATGGGCAAAAAGGGGGCGTGGTTGGTTATTTGTGGGCGTGGTTATGGTCAGGATGGGCGTGGTCAATGTGGAAAGGGGCGTGGTCAATCAGGGAGGGGCGTGGCTTAAACGGGAGGGTCGTGGCTGGTGAAAACTGGGCAAAATTTGGGCGAATTTGGGTATTTTGGGGTCAAAAAATGGGTTTAAAAGGGGCGTGGGAGGTGATTTGTGGGCGTGGTTATGGTCAGAATGGGCGTGGTCAGTCAGGGAGGGGCGTGGTTAACCTGGGAGGGGCGTGGCTTTGTAAAAATGGTAAAAAATTTGGTCATTTTGGAGTAAAAATGGGGCGTGGTTATGTCAAAATGGGCGTGGCTATGTCAAAATGGGCGTGGTCACTCGGAAAGGGGTGTGGCTTAAACGGGAGGGGCGTGGTTTGCAAAAATGGGCAAAATTTGGGTCAAGAAGGGGCAAAAATGGGGCGTGGTTATGTCAAAATGGGCGTGGTTATGGTCAGAATGGGCGTGGTCACCGAGAAATGGGGCGTGGCTAACACGGGAGGGGCGTGGCTTGGGAAAAATGGGCAGAATTCGGGCGTATTTGGGTCATTTTGGGTCAAAAATGGGCAAAAAGGGGGCGTGGGAGGTGATTTGTGGGCGTGGTTATGGTCAGAATGGGCGTGGTCAGTCAGAGAGGGGCGTGGTCAGCCAGGGAGGGGCGTGGCTTAAACGGGAGGGGCGTGGCTTGGGAAAATTGGATGAAATTTGGGTCATTTTGGGGCAAAAATGGGCAAAAAGGGGCGTGGAAATCAAGAAAAGGGGCGTGGTTTACCAGGGAGGGGCGTGGCTAACCCAGGAGGGGCGTGGTTTAAACAGAAGGGGCGTGGCTTGGAAAAATGGGTGTCATTTTGGGTCATTTTCTACAAAAAAAGCCCAAAAGTGGGCGTGGTCATCGAGAAAAGGGGCGTGGTGTAACCGGGATGGGCGTGGTTAAGACGGGAAGGGCGTGGCCACCAAGGGAGGGGCGTGGCTTGGGAAAAATGGGCAAAATTTGGGTCAAAAAGGAGCAAAAAGGGGGGGTGACAAATGATTTGTGGGCGTGGTCATCAAAAAGGGGCGTGGTCAGTGTCAAAATGGGCGTGGTCAACCAGGGAGGGGCGTGGCTTAAACGGGAGGGGCGTGGCTTAAACGGGAGGGGCGTGGCTTGGAAAAATTGGATGAAATTTGGGTCATTTTGGGGTAAAAATGGGCAAAAAAGGGGCGTGGTTGGTGATTTGTGGGCGTGGTCAATGTGGGAATGGGCGTGGTCAAACGGGGAGGGGCGTGGCTAAAACAGAAGGGGCGTGGCTTGGAAAAATGGGTGTAATTTTGGGTCATTTTTGACAAAAAAAGGCCAAAAGTGGGCGTGGTCACCGAGAAAAGTGGCGTGGTTTAACCGGGATGGGCGTGGTTAAGACGGGAAGGGCGGGGCCACCAAGGGAGGGGCGTGGCTTGGGAAAAACGGGCATAATTTGGGTCAAAAAGGGGCAAAAAAGGGGCGTGGGAGGTGATTTATGGGTGTGGTCATTAGGAAAGGAGCGTGGTCAATCAGGGAGGGGCGTGGCTAACTCGGGAAGGGCGTGGCTTTGTAAAAATGGTAAAAATTTGGGTCACTTTGGGTCATTTGGGGTTAAAAAGGGGCAAAAGTGGGCGTGGTCAATGTCAAAATGGGCGTGGTCATCGAGAAACGGGGCGTGGCTAACGGGATGGGCGTGGCTTGCAAAAAATGGACAAAATTTGGGTCATTTTGGGTCAAAAATGGGTTAAAGGGGGCGTGGTTATCGAGAAAAGGGGCGTGGTTTATCAGGGAGGGGCGTGGCTAACCAGGGAGGGGCGTGGCTTAACGGGAGGGGCGTGGCTTGGGAAAATTGGATGAAATTTGGGTCATTTTGGGGCAAAAATGGGCAAAAGGGGGCGTGGTCATCGAGAAAAGGGGCGTGGTTTATCAGGGATGGGCGTGGTTAACCCGGGAGGGGGCGTGGTTAACCCGGGAGGGGCGTGGCTAAAACAGGAGGGGCGTGGCTTGGGAAAAATGGGCAAAATTTGGGTCAAAAAGGGGCAAAAATGGGGCGTGGTTATGTCAAAATGGGCGTGGTTATGCTCACAATGGGCGTGATCAACCAGGGAGGGGCGTGGTTAACACGGGAGGGGCGTGGCTTAGTAAAAATGGGCAAAATTTGGGTCATTTTGGGGCAAAAATGGGCAAAAAGGGGGCGTGGTTATGGTCAGAATGGGCGTGGTCATCGAGAAAGGGGGCCTGGCCAATCAGGGAGGGGCGTGGCTTAAAAAGGGGGGGCGTGGTTTTTGCAAAAGTTGAAAAGTCACATAATAAATATTCAAAAGGGGGCGTGGTTATCCTTTTGTGGGCGAGGTGACATTTGAACTGGCTCATTAATATTCATTAATGTAGAAAAGGGGCGTGGTCAGGGTAAAAGGCGCCTAATTAGCATTTTTAATGGGCGTGGCCAGCTCATATATGTCAATGTGGGCGTGGTTTTTTACGAGTGGGCGTGTCAATCCGCAAAAAAGGGGCGTGGCTTTCCCAAATAAAGCTTTGTTTATCCCCCTTGGTGGGCGTGGCTTAGAGAAAAACGTGACCGCGCCGATCTCATTAATATTAATGAGTTGATTTGCATAAACCCGC
This sequence comes from Malurus melanocephalus, assembly GCF_030028575.1. Lineage (NCBI taxonomy): Eukaryota > Metazoa > Chordata > Aves > Passeriformes > Maluridae > Malurus > Malurus melanocephalus. Next base: position 6,431 of record NW_026626518.1, read on the forward strand.
GTCGTTAGAAACGGGGGCGTGGCTTTT
>NW_026626519.1:0-1062 GCF_030028575.1 Malurus melanocephalus
TGAATGAATGAATGAATGAATGAATGAATGAATGAATGAATGAGTGAATGAATGAATGAATGAATGAATGAATGAATGAATGAATGAATGAATGAATGAATGAATGAGCGAATGAATGAACGGATGTATGAATCATTCAATCAATCAATCAACGAACAAATAAATGAATGTATTAATGAATGAATGAATGAATGAATGAATGAATGAATAAATGGAATGATCAAAAAAATGGCTGGAAATAAAATGGATAAGAGTGTCAGAAATGAATGAATGAATGAATGAATGAATGAATGAATGAATGAATGAATGAATGAATGAATGAATGAATGAATGGATGAAGGAATGGATGAATGAATGAATGAATGAATGAATGGATGAATGAATGAATGAATGAATGAATAAATGGAATGATCAAAAAAATGGCTGGAAATAAAATGGATAACAGTGTCAGAAATGAATGAGTGAATGAATAAATGAATGAATGAATGGATGAATGAATGGATGATTGAACAAATAAACAAACGAATGAATGAATGAATGAATGAAAAAATTGTGGGAAATGGATCGGAATGTTGGGAATGAATGAATGAATGAATGAATGAATGAATGAATGAATGAATGAATGAATGAATGAGACAACTCCCCGGTGTCACCCACCTTGTCGGGCTGTCCCTGGTGCAGTGCCACCCCCCAGTGTCACCCTGTTGGGCTGTCCCCAGTGTCACCCACCTTGTCGGGCTGTCCCTGGTGCAGTGCCACCCCTGTCCCTGGTGCCACCCCCCGGTGTCACTCTGGTGTCACCCACCTTGTCGGGCTGTCCCTGGTGCAGTGCCACCCCTGTCCCCGGTGTCACTCTGGTGTCACCCACCTTGTCGGGCTGTCCCTGATGCAGTGCCACCCCTGTCCCCAGTGTCACCCACCTTGTCGGGCTGTCCCTGGTGCAGTGCCACCCTCTTGTGCCACTCGTGCACGTTGTGCGGGTTCTGCCGCAGGAGGACGCTGTTGAGCAGCAGCGGCCGCCGCGCCATCAAACGCTCGAACCGGGCCAGGCGCAGCTCCAGC
>NW_026626519.1:4267-6884 GCF_030028575.1 Malurus melanocephalus
GATATGGGATCGGGGTTTAGGATTGGGATCGGGATATGGGGTCAGCACCGTCTGCACGGCTCTTCATAGACATCTCGGGCCTAAAAATGGGATATGGGATCGGGATTTAGGATTGGGATTGGGATATGGGGTCAGCACCGTCTGCACGGCTTCCTCATAGACATCCCGAGCCTAAAAACAGATATGGGATCGGGATTTAGGACTGGGATCAGGATATGGGGTCAGCACCGTCTGGACGGCCTCTTCATAGACATCCTGAGCCTGAAAACAGATATGGGATTGGGTTTAGGATTGGGATTGGGATATGGGGTCAGCACCGTCTGCACGGCCTCTTCATAGACATCCCGAGCCTAAAAATGAAATATGGGATTTGGGATTGGGATATGGGGTCATCACCGTCTGCACGGCTTCTTCACAGACATCATGGGCCTGAAATGGGATAGGGGATTGGGATTTAGGATTGGGATCGGGATATGGGGTCAGCACCTCCTCATAGACATCCCGGGCCTGAAAATGGGATATGGGATCGGGATTAGGATATGGGATTGGGATATGGGGTCAGCACTGTCTGGACGGCCTCCTCATAAACATCCCGAGCCTAAAAATGAAATATGGGATTTGGGATTAGGATTTGGGGTCATCACCGTCTGCACGGCTTCTTCATAGACATCCCGAGCCTAAAAATGGGATAGGGGATTGGGATTTAGGATTGGGATTGGGATATGGGGTCAGCACCGTCTGGACGGCCTCCTCGTAAACACTGCGGGCCTGGAACAGGATATGGGATCAGAATATGGGACAGGGGATCGGGGTATAGGATATGGGACAGGGATACGGGACTGGGATATGGGGTCAGGATATGGGATATGGGGCTGAGATACAGGATCAGGATTGGAATTTGGGATCAGGATATGGAATTGGGATATGAGATACAGATTTGAGATACGGGATAGAGAACTGGGATATATAATTGGGATATAGGATATAGGATATGAAATATAGATTATGGCATATAGGGTCGGGATATGGGATATAGGATATGGAATATCGGATTTAAGGAAGGAGATATGGAATATGGGATACAGGATATGGGATATGGGATATAGAATCGGGATATAGGATTGGGATATGGGATATGGGATACAGTATATGGGATATGGGATATAGAATCGGGATATAGGATCGGGATATGGGATATGGGATACAGTATATGGGATATGGGATATAGAATCGGGATACGGAATATGGGATCGGGATACGGAATATGGGATCGGGATATGGGATATAGGATCGGAATATAAGATATGGGATATGGGATATGGGATACAGGATACGGGATATGGGATATAGGATTGGGATATAAGATCGGGATAGGGGATATGAGATCTGGATATGGGATATAGAATAAGGATATAGGATATGGCATACAGGATATGGGATTTGAGATATGGGATATGGAATCAGGATATTGGATATGCGATATGGAATATGGAATCGGGATATAGAATATGGAATATAGAATATAGAATATAGGATATGAGATTTGAGATATAGGATATGGAATCGGGATATAAGACATGAAATATGGAATATGAGACATACAATACAGGATTGGGATACAGCACATAGAATATAAAATATAGTATATCAAATGTAATATATAGAATACGCGATATGCAATATCAGATATAGAACATGACATATGCAATATGGGATATGGGGTTTGAGATATGGGACCTTCGGGGCCGGCATGGCAGGTGTCACTCTCTCCCCATGGGTGTCCCTCATTCCTGGGGTGTCCCCAATGTCCCCAGGGTGTCCCCAAGGTGTCACCTTCTCCAGGTGGCCGCAGCACACGTAGCAGTCGGTCCCGCTGGTCAGTGAAGTGACCCTCATTCCCATGGGTGTCCCATGGGTGTCCCCAGCCCCTGTCTGTCCCCAGACTGTCCCCAGAGTGTCCCCAAGGTGTCCCCAATGTCCCCAAGGTGTCCCCAGGGTGTCCCCAAGGTGTCACCTTCTCCAGGTGGCCGCAGTGCACGTAGCAGTCGGCCAGAGCCCCCCAGAGCCGGCCCCGCTGGTCCGTGAAGTGACCCTCAGTCCCATGGGTGTCCCCAGTGTCCCCAGGGTGTCCCCAGAGTGTCCCCAGGGTGTCCCCAATGTCCCCAGGGTGTCCCCAATGTCCCCAAGGTGTCCCCAAGGTGTCACCTTCTCGAGGTGGCCGCAGCGCACGTAGCAGTTGGTCCCACTGGTCAGTGAAGTGACCCTCAGTCCCATGGGTGTCCCCAAGGTGTCCCCAGGGTGTCCCCAAGGTGTCCCCAATGTCCCCAGGGTGTCACCTTCTCGAGGTGGCCGCAGCGCACGTAGCAGTCGGCCAGAGCCCCCCAGAGCCGGCCCCGCTGGTCCGTGAAGTGACCCTCAGTCCATGGGTGTCCCCAATGTCCCCATGGGTGTCCCCAATGTCCCCAAGGTGTCCCCAGGGTGTCCCCAAGGTGTCCCCACCTTCTCGAGGTGGCCGCAGCGCACGTAGCAGTCGGTCCCACTGGTCAGTGAAGTGACCCTCAGTCCATGGGTGTCCCCAATGTCCCCAGAGTGTCCCCAATGTCCACAATGTCCCCAA